>NC_031967.2:29739605-29802501 GCF_001858045.2 Oreochromis niloticus
TCCTCTTCCTCCATCTTCTTGATGTCGGGTGGAGTTAGTCTGAGAGGTAAACACACACATCAGAGGTGCTGTTGTACTGGAAGCATCACACTGACGGGTTTCTAAAGTTCTCATTGATCATTTCATGGAGTTTCTGTGGTAAACACTGTCCTGTGACGTATGTGTTATGGTGAGGGTCATGGGGCTAACCAGCCCCACTCCTTACTCCTCATATTTCAGCCTGAAGCACAAGAACAGCCTAAACCTAACCAGCAGGCTGTAACCTCAAAGGGACTTCATGGTTAGAAATAAAGGTTCAATGAAATGAAGCAGATCATAAAAACACGAGTTCCAACTTTAAAGAAGCATCCACACGATGACGGCACAGCAGAGGAGCACTTTCTCTAACACACTGATTCAGTTCCACTGACACAAGGACACACAGGAAGGCACACACACACACACAAGCCTTTATAAGAAACAACACAATCATCTGTGCTTGACTTGTCAATCCAAGTCCTTAGCCCATGAGCCGCGGTATCAGACCACAGATATTCCCTTACTTTGAAAAATAAAGACAGTTTTCAGAACAGACCTGATAGTTTTGTTTTGTTGTTTTTGTCTGTCCCATTTGTTCTTTAGCCGTCAGAATTGTTGTCTGAAGACCAACAAGGATACCAAATGGATTTATTTTGCCAAATGGATCATCATGGCATTGCCGTATTGGTCCATTTGATCAAACTTTGTTGTTATTATTTATTTATTTTCAGTTGTTACAGATGGGACAGACATGACTGGGGGATAGGAAAGGGAGAAAGAAAGAGAGGAAGGAAAAGAAAAACAGAAGGGAAAAGGGACAGTGAGAAAGGGCACTTACAAAGAAAGAGAAAGAAAAAAAAATCTCCTGGATCACCTGTTGAGAGAAAAAGAGAAAACAAGCAAAAAAAACAAAAAAAAACAAAGCAACATACTAAACACAACACCATCACGTTAATCTAGCTAAGTGTGAACAGCAGTAAATACTAAATATTGAATGTTGTTGTGCAGCACGCAGGACAGACAGCGCACAATGTGCTTTGAAGTAGCAGCTAAGAAAGGTGTAGTTTATGTCTACGAACAGTGAACACCCGTGTGCACACCTGTGTGGATCACGCGCTTGTATACAAAAGGTTTCCCATGTAACGGTCTGCTAGAGGGTGTGGAGGCCATAGCCCCGTCCCCCAGGGCATGAAGCAGGCATGGAGGAGATCCAGGCTCCAGACATCCAGAGGCCCAGAGTGCGAGAGCCCAAGGAGTACCACCGGAGGGGCATCCGTGCCACCCTCCTGGGAAGGGCTGAGGAGATCCCCAGACGAGGGGTCACCCAGTAGCCACGGAGCAGAAGCCAGAGGGGCTGCACCGGCGTGCCCGCCGGCTCTGCCGGCAGCCAGCTGTGCCAGAGTGAACCGAGTTGCAGGCCCCGAGGCCGGAGGCCCGAGGGCCCCCTTTGCCCCGGAAGAGGCCTGAGCGACAGGCACCAGGCCCCGCCAAGTAGCCACCGGGAGTGAGCTGGTGCATACCTGAGCGCCCAGCCCCGGACACCAAGAACCACCAATGCACCAACCCCTGAGGGCATCAGTTACCGGCAGGGAGTGTGGTGAGGGGAGATAGGCCTCCACACTTGGAGGGCCTGGGAGTACCCAGGGAGGTGGAGTCTAAGACCCGACCTGACATATAGACACAGACAAACAGGCACACACAGACACAAACATGCTTTCCCACCCTCATGCACACATATACAAACACTCAGCACTCACCCAACGTAGGGATAGACATACATAGACATGTACACACAATCATACTCCCCAAACATACTCTATACCCCGGGTCCAGGTACCCTCGCCCCCAGAGGGGGAAACGGCACCCAGACCCAAGAGATGTAACCCTTTCCCCCGGGGTGGAGGCAAGCAGACCGCCCAGGCTCCGCAGCAGAAGGGAGGCCAATCGGACAGCCAACACCTCCTCCCAGTCCCCCGCCCGATGGCTAGTAGAGAACGGGGGTGTGTGAAGACCCCATACCTCCCTCCTCCCGCTCATGTGTAGTGTTGCTGCGTGTTGTTCTAAAGTGCATTTAAAACAAGGGAGGCATGGTGCTGCTGCCAGAGAGCAGCAGGTGTTAGCACGGCCCCTCCCGAGAACCCTCAATGTCTACATGGATTTAAAATTGAGAGGTGGGCACCGGCGCCAGAGGTAGGGTTGAAACACAGACCGTCCACTGGACGCCGTTAACGTGGTCACCCTCAAGGCCCTATATGTATGTGTGTGTTATGAGAGTGTGAATAATGTGGATGTCTAAGTTGGAATAAAATTGAGGCACAGGTGGCCAGAAGGGGACAGAGGGGGGGAATGCCTCCCCTGCACCCTGGTGACACACCCGCACCCCAAGGCCCTACCTGTGTGGGTGGGTGTGGTGGAGCGGGAAGAGGGAGGCAGCCGGGGATGGGGAGGAAAAGAAGGGAGGGGCAAGATGCCCCTCCTTAGGGCCAGCTCCCCGCTGACCCCAGTAGGCACCCCCGTCCTCTGGTACCCACCAAGGCAAGGGAGCCCAGGCCCATCCAGACCGGGCCTACGGCAGCAGCACCGCCAAGCCCCACAGGACCTGGGGAAGCCCACCCTACCCCACCGCAGAGGAAACTGTACCCACCCCAACATTCAATCATCTCCAGACTACACAAGACAACAGACACCCAGGTTAGGTTTATTCTCCACCTCTCCTATGTCTCTCCCCACCTGCAGAGTGGACTTCTGCAAGGATGGAACAACCTCCCTGCCAGTTGAAGAGCCCCCCAGTTAGGCCGATGCACCACAGGCCCCCTGCGCCAGGGCTGAGCCCCCGTGCACCCACCCGCCCACACCTCGGCGACACACCGACGAGGACCGAAGCCCCCAAGGCCCAGCCAGAGCCCCATCACGGAGACGAAGCACCCCGAACCCAAGCCCCCACGCCTGCCCCGGATCCACTCAGGGGCAGCCAGGCTACCAGGCCAGTAACCTACGTCCGCCAGTACAGACCATCCCCAGCCCCGCTGCACGCAGCCACGAGGAGAACACCCTCTAAGAGCGACCAGAGCCACTAACCAGGTTATGACCACAACCCCCGGGTTGAGCCCTCCAGGGATAACGTCTCTAGGGGTTCTCCTGGCGCCCTAAGCCCATCCCAACCTCCACATCAACCACAATAGCGAAGGCAGGACCAAACCATGACCCCCCCCCACTAGGTGATGAAGCCGATCAAAGGAGCCCAAAGGGATTGATCAAATGTGGTGGCAGAGGCTGTATCAAGACTAATGTCATCTATTAGATGGTTTTTATATTGATTAGAATTAAGATTCTTTTTATTTTTCCAGTTAAGGAGGACCGTTTTCTTGGCAATGCATAGGGCTGTAAAAACAATGTGGGCTGTGTTTATTTCTGCAGTGACCTCATCCAAGTTGCTCAGCAAGCACACTAAAGGGGAGGCTGGAATGTTACATTTCAGACACTTGATAAGTCTTCACATATCTCACGCCAAAACTTCTGCACTGGTGGACAGAACCAACGAGCGTGGATGTAATTGTCTGGTGTATTGCCTTGACAGTGTGAGCAGTTGTTGGAAGATGTAAAGGCCCATCTTGAACATCCGATGACCAGTATAGTGCACTCTATGTAGTAATTTGTATTGTATTAATTGCAGACTGGGATTTTTAATCAATTTAAAGGTTTTTAAGCATACCTGAGACCAGAAGTTTTGGTCTAAGCTTACTGATAAATCTGCTTCCCAATTTGCAATAGGAAGGGATATTGATTCATCTATTTTAGAAAGTGTTCTGTATATTTAGATAATAATTTGGGGATTTAAGAGTAAGAAAGTGTACCGCACTTGGTGGTGTTTGTAATTCAGCTTGACTGAGGTAAAATTCTTTTTTACTATGGATTTAATTTGTTGATATTCTAAGAATCTTTCTTGTGATCCCATATTGTGTAACTAGTCTGTCAAATGGAATAAATTCTGTTCCCTCCAATATATGTTCTAAGTATTTAATTCCTTTACAACTCCATTCTGGAAAATTAATCATATTATTGTTTGTAATATGTCAGGGTTATTCCAGATAGGTGTTTTCAGAACAGACCTGATAGTTCTGCTACAGCCTGTTTACCAATATAATCAATATCAGATATCAGAGAAACAGAAACCTCGGTGATCAGGACGCTGGGTCTGAGAACAGGAAGTGGCTCAAACGTCACAGTTTCATGACGTCAGCCTGAACTCCACTCACGGAGTTTCTGTCGCCATTGTAGTTTTTAGTCCCATGATGGTCTTTCTGTGAGTCCGCACGCTCATTGGCTAATAGCTCGAGATTGACACATCGTTATCCAATGAGCGTGCGGGAACTTCCGACATAAGTTGTTTCCTTTGAAAAACCAAAGTCTGATTATTTTGCCTCCACTGACGGAGCCTGTTGTTCCCGCCACAGAGACACAGTAATGTCAGAGCGGTGTTAACACTCACCCTGCCTCAGCACAGCTCTCACTCTCCTCCTGCTCTCTCACACTAAACGGAGGCTAGCTAAACTCACTTCCTCTCTACTTACAGGAAACCAGCGCTCAGAGGAGCCGACCGGCCTCACATTTCACCCACAGACACGAACAGCGTGGAATTATTTATGTCATAAGAAGAAACATATTCATGTTAACACTCACCTGCCTCAGCTCCACCTTCCTCCTCCTGCTTTCACTTTCACTACTGCTCCCTAAACACAGAGGATGCTGGGACTTGTTGCTTTTTCCTTCTGTCTTCCTCTTTGTTTGTGTTCAAGTTATTTCGATCATGTAAACATCAACAGAACACGTGAAGCCACACAGAGTTTGTATGTCGAGGTAGGTAGGAGGTGTGTTGTCTTCGTAGCGCTTGTTAAAAATAACACAGCATCCACTTATGCTTTGCAAGCTACTGCTCCAAACATTTTATTGACACCATTCATTCCCTCACACCACAGACCAGTCTTCTTTTATGTGCTCCCCCGGAGGCATTCATGAGCTTTCTTAAATACAGCGCCCCTGCTGGTAAACCTTATCATTACACGAACACCTACATAGCAACACATCCCCTTTCCTCTGAATTATATACAACATAGGTCTTATAAACTAACATATACACATAATTGTTTTACATTAATATTTTTCAATTGTTTTTTTTTCCACCACCATCAGAATATAAGATAAAAACAAATCCAGTTTCAGCTTTACAGATTAAGCCTAACTGGTCTTTTGGCCTTACGCTCTGACCTCCTCAATACAGGTCCTGAAACCACTTCACTTCTCTCCACATACTCATGTCCATCCAGTGGTTTCAAATCAGACACTGTCTCTGCATGTGACACATCAACATTTTCATCTTCCTCACCACATTGTTCCTCCTGAAATGTCTCTTTAGTCTTCAGCAAGTTGCGACGGTTCCTTCTGAACACATGACCTTCTTCAGTTTTACGTCATATGATCTCGGACCTGCTTCCTGAAGAACAATGGCTTTCCTGCTCCATGCATTCTGATCTTGGATTCTCACTACATCATCCTTTGCAAGCAATCCAAGTGCTCTTGTTCCCTTGTCGTACCGCCGTTTTTGTTTCCATTTCAGATGCTCTTGCTTTTTTATAATTTCTTCACTCTGCTTGCTTTCTGCATAGCAGGGCAAAGTGGTGTGTAGCTTACGATTCATCAGCAATTCTGCAGGGGATAAACCACAGTCAAGAGGAGCAGTCCTGTAGCTCAGCAGAGCTAAATAAGGATCTGATTGACTGTCTGTAGCCTTCTTCAGAAGCTGCTTGATGATATGCACTCCTTTTTCAGCCTTGCCATTTGCCTGTGGATGTTGAGGACTCGATGTGACATGTTTAAAGCCATATTCTCTTGCAAAATTCTGCCAATCTTTGCAATTATAGCAAGGACCATTGTCACTAATGACAGTTTCTGGTATTCCATGCCTGGAAAAGATAGACTTCACATGTGTGATCACATTATTAGCAGTTGTACTTGTAAGCAGAGCAATCTCAGGAAAGTTAGAGTAATAATCTATCACCAACAGATAGTCTTTCCCATTAAAATGAAATAAATCTGTTCCTACTTTCCTCCAAGGCTCTGTAGGAAGTTCAGGAATCATCATGGGTTCTCTTGCCTGTCTGCTCTGAAACTTGTTGCATGTTTCACACTTTCCGATCATGGTCTCAATGTCTTTATTAATACCAGGCCAGTACACAGTGTCTCTAGCCCTCCTTTTACACTTTTCTATTCCCAGGTGTCCCTCATGTATTCGTTGAAGTATCAGCTGTCTCAGACTATGTGGTATCACAATCCTATTGCCTCTCAACAGCAGTCCATTTACCACATTGAGCTCTGATCTAACATGATAATACTTTGAACAAGACCCTCTGGGCCAGTCTCCTTGGATATTTTCCATCACCGTTTGCAGCTCCCTGTCTGCAGCTGTCTCCTCACATACTTGTTTTATCTTTGCGTCAGACACTGGCAGAGACTCCACTATCATATTAACATGATCGTCTACTTCTGTCTCAGTGGAGCTCGCGTGACACACCTGTGATGCTCGCGACAGTGCATCTGCTAAAGCTAAATGCTTGCCTGGTGTGTATATCAAGTCAAAGCTGTACCTCTGCAGTTTCATCATGAGACGTTGAATCCTCGGCGACATCTCATTCAGACTTTCTTAATGATTGACACAAGAGGACGATGATCTGTCTCAACTGTAAAGGTAGGAAGACCATAAACATAACAGTGAAAAATATCAAGTCCATATGCCAGCCCAAGACATTCTTTCTCAATCTGAGCATATCTGGTTTCAGACTCAGTCATGGATCTAGAAGCATAAGCAACTGGTTTCCAGCTCCCCTCTTCAGCTTGAAGTAAAACAGCTCCAAGCCCATCCTTTGAGGCATCTGTTGAGATTTTCAAACTCTTAGTTGGATCATAATATGCAAGCACTGGGCGCGTTGTCAGTGTGGTTTTTAAATCATTCCATTCCTTTTCATGCCTCGCTGACCATTTAAATTCTATGCAATCACGAAGTAACTCCCTTAGAGCTGATGTTCTCACTGACAAGTTAGGTATGAATTTTCCAACAAAGTTTATCATTCCCATCACTCTGAGCACACCTCTCTTATCTGTTGGGCGTGGCATTGTTGCGATGGCTTTTATTTTTCTTTCATCTGGCTCAATACCTCCAGCAGAGAATTTGTCTCCCAAAAATGTTATTTCCTTCACACCAAAATGACACTTCTCATGATTTAACTTTAATCCATCCTCCCTCACCCGTTGCAGCACCTTCACCAGTCTTTCATTATGTTCTTGTAGGGTGGAGCCCCAAATAACCACATCATCAACATAACAGCGAACACTTTGTAATCCCTCTAACATGTTGTCCATGGCACGATGAAAAATCTCAGATGCTGAGATTATGCCAAATGGCATTCTGAGGAATCTGTACCTGCCAAAAGGTGTATTGAAAGTACAGTATTTTGAACTTTTCTCCTCTAGCTTTATTTGCCAAAACCCCTGTGCTGCATCTAGCTTTGAGAAGTATTTGGCACCTGCCATTTCACTTGCAATCTCTTCACGCTTTGGTATCTGGTAGTGCTCACGCTTTACGGCTTGATTTAAATCACCAGGGTCCATGCATATTCTCAAATCATTGTTTTTATTCCTTTTATCCACACACACACCATTGAGTTTACCCACTCAGTTGGTTCTTCCACTTTTGACCTGTAACTGTGACATCCTGTCCAGTTTTTTCTTTAAACGGCCCTTCAGTGGAGCTGGGACTCTACGTGGTGAATGGATCACTGGCTCTGCATCCTCTTTCAGCTGGATACTGTAAGTGCATGGTAGACATCCCAAACCTTTGAAGACATCCTCATAATGCTGTACAATGGAGTCAACTGCGCCTCGCTGTCCACTTGCTGCTTCTGCACAGCTGATGTGATACACTCTTTCTACTAGGTTTAATCTTTTGGATGTCATGCCACCCAGCAGTGATTCACGACCTTCTGGAACAACATTAAACAATACATCATAATCTTTATGTTTTATTGTCACTTTAAGTCTGCATTGACCACTACTTGCAATATTCTTTGCATTGTAGTCTTTTAGAGGCACTCCTTTCATTATTATTTTGGGCTTTGGTTTCATAGCATTGATCTCTGTCATGCTGATTAGGTTTGCCTGTGCACCTGTATCAATCCTTAGTGCCACCAAAGTTCCTTGTATTGGGAGTGAAACAATCCACGTGTCTTCATAATCTGAGCGTCGCTCACTGTCTTCTGCTACGTTATGCTCACTTTTTACATCCTCAAGTGACACTATGCCCACAAAGAAAGTCTCGCTTAAATCAGTCTCTTCAACTACATGTACCGATTTGGGTTTGGCTTTCGACAGACATTGTTTGGCAAAATTATTTTTTCCATTGCATTTCAAATATCTTTTGCCATAAGCTGGACACTGTCTTGGTTCATGTCAGCCACCACATCGCTTACAGGAGTACACTGTATTGTCTTTGCTGGACTTCTGCGACATATTCTTCCTCATTTTCTTTTTAACCACAGCTATTTTTGCACTATTCAATTCAATTCAATTTTATTTATATAGCGCCAAATCACAACAAAAGTCGCCTTAAGGCGCTTTATATTGTACAGTAGATCGCACAATAATAAATACAGAGAAAAACCCAACAATCATATGACCCCCTATGAGCAAGCACTTTGGCGACAGTGGGAAGGAAAAACTCCCTTTTAACAGGAAGAAACCTCCGGCAGAACCAGGCTCAGGGAGGGGCGGGGCCATCTGCTGCGACTGGTTGGGGTGAGAGAAGGAAAACAGGATAAAGACATGCTGTGGAAGAGAGACAGAGATTAATAACAGATATGATTCGATGCAGAGAGGTCTATTAACACATAGTGAGTGAGAAAGGTGACTGGAAAGGAAAAACTCAGTGCATCATGGGAATCCCCGGCAGCCTACGTCTATTGCAGCATAACTAAGGGAGGATTCAGGGTCACCTGGTCCAGCCCTAACTATATGCTTTAGCAAAAAGGAAAGTTTTAAGCCTAATCTTGAAAGTAGAGATAGTGTCTGTCTCCTGAATCCAAACTGGAAGCTGGTTCCACAGAAGAGGGGCCTGAAAACTGAAGGCTCTTCCTCCCATTCTACTTTTAAATACTCTAGGAGCAACAAGTAAGCCTGGAGAGCGAGAGCGAAGTGCTGTAATAGGGTGATATGGCACTACAAGGTCATTAAGATAAGATGGGGCCTGATTATTTAAGACCTTGTATGTGAGGAGCAGGATTTTGAATTAAATTCTGGATTTAACAGGAAGCCAATGAAGGGAAGCCAAAACAGGAGAAATATGCTCTCGCTTTCTAGTCCCTGTCAGGACTCTTGCTGCAGCATTTTGGATTAGCTGAAGACTTTTCAGTGAAGTTTTAGGACATCCTGATAATAGTGAATTACAGTAGTCCAGCCTGGAAGTAATAAATGCATGAACTAGTTTTTCAGCGTCACTCTGAGACAGGATATTTCTAATTTTAGAGATGTTGCGCAAATGGAAGAAAGCAGTCTTACATATTTGTTTAATATGTGCGTTGAAGGACATGTCCTGGTCAAAAATGACTCCAAGGTTCCTCACAGCATTACTGGAGGCCAAGGTGATGCCATCCAGAGTAAGAATCTGGTTAGATACCATATTTCTAAGATTTTCAGGGCCGAGTACAATAACCTCAGTTTTATCTGAATTAAGAAGCAGAAAGTTAGCGGCCATCCAGGTCTTTATATCTTTAAGACATTCCTGCAGTTTAACTAATTGGTGTGTGTTACCTGGCTTCATGGATAGATAGAGCTGCGTGTCATCTGCATAGCAGTGAAAATGTATGCTATGTCTCCTAATGATACTGCGTAAGGGAAGCATGTATAATGTAAACAGAATTGGTCCTAGCACTAAACCCTGTGGAACACCATAACTGACCTTAGTGTGTGAAGAGGACTCTCCATTTACATGTACAAATTGGAGTCTATTAGATAGATATGATACAAACCACTGCAGTACAGTACCTGTAATACCTACAGCATGTTCTAATCGCTCTAATAGGATATTATGGTCGACAGTATCGAACGCTGCACTGAGGTCTAGCAGGACAAGCACAGAGATGAGTCCACTGTCAGAGGCCATAAGAAGATCATTTGTAACCTTCACTAAAGCTGTTTCTGTGCTGTGATGAGCTCTGAAACCTGACTGAAATGCTTCAAATAATCCATTCCTCTGCAGATGATCTGTTAGCTGTTTGACAACTACTCTTTCAAGGATTTTTGATATGAAAGGAAGGTTGGAGATTGGCCTATAATTAGCTAAGACAGCTGGGTCTAGAGATGGCTTTTTGAGTAAAGGTTTAACTACAGCCACCTTGAAGGCCTGTGGTACATAGCCGATTATTAGAGATAGGTTGATCATATTTAAGATTGAAGAATTAATTAATGGCAGGACTTCTTTGAGCAGTTTTGTAGGAATGGGGTCTAAAAGACACGTTGATGGTTTGGAGGAATTAATTATTGAAGTTAACTCAGAAAGATCAATTGGAGAAAAAGAGTCTAACTTAACATCAATGGTACTAAAAGTAGCTGTAGATAATATTACATCTGTGGGATGATTACTGGTAATTTTTTCTCTAATGATAAAAATTTTATTTGTGAAGAAGTTCATGAAGTCATTACTAGTTAACGTTAAAGGGATTGTTGGCTCAGTAGAGCTCTGACTTTTTGTCAGCCTGGCCACAGTGCTGAAGAGAAACCTGGGGTTGTTCTTATTTTCTTCAATCAGTGACGAATAGTAAGATGTTCTGGCTTTGCGGAGGGCTTTCTTATAAAGCAGCAAACTATTTCTCCAGGCTAAATGATGATCCTCTAAATTTGTGACACGCCATTTCCTCTCCAGCTTACGAGTCATCTGCTTTAGGCTACGTGTTTGAGAATTATACCACGGAGTCAGGTACTTCTGATTTGAGACCTTAGTTTTCACAGGAGCTACAGTATCCAGAGTCGTACGTAGTGAGGAGGTAAAATTATTAACAAGATAATCGACCTCTGTTGGAGTAGTGTTCAGATAGCTGCTCTGCTCTATGTTGGTACAGGGCATTGAAGATGATAACAGTGGGTGGATTATATTCTTAAACTTAGTTACAGCACTTTCAGAAAGACATCTACTTTGATAAAGTCTACTCTCCACTGCTGTGTAATCAATTATTGTAAATGTAAATGTTATCAGGAAATGATCAGACAGCAGAAGGTTTTCAGGAAACACTGTTAAATGTTCAGTTTCTATGCCATATGTTAAAACAAGATCTAGAGTGTGATTAAAGTGGTGGGTGGGTTCTTTTACATTTTGAGAGAAGCCAATTGAGTCTAATAACAGATTAAATGCGATGTTGAGGCTGTCATTTTTAGCATCTACATGGATGTTAAAATCACCCACAATAATTATTTTATCTGAGCTGAGCACTAAATGAGATAAAAAGTCTGAGAAATCAGAGAGAAACTCTGTGTAAGGCCCAGGTGGACGATAGATGATAACAAGTAAGACTGGTTTCTGAGTTTTACAGCTGGGGTGGATGAGGCTAAGCATCAGGCTTTCAAATGAATTAAAAGTCTGTCTTGGTCTTTCGTTAATTAATAGGCTGGTGTGAAAAATTGCTGCCACACCGCCCCCTCGGCCTGTGCTTCGAGTACACTATCATGTACTGCAGTGACGCTTGTCTCATTAAATGTCCTTGCATGCTGCAGGGCTAACTCACTTGCATGACTCAGTCTTTCTGCTTCATCTAGAGTCAGTTTGGAATCTCTGAGCAGCCGTTCTCTAGTCCGTTTATCATGGATCCCATACACAATTCGATCACGAACCATAGAATCTTTCAGCTCTCCAAAATCACATGACTGTGCCTTTAGCTTCAAATCAGTCACAAAGCAATCAAAAGTCTCTTCTGGTTGCTGCGTCAGAGATCGGAAAACATACCTTTCATATACTGTTTTCTTCTGTGGTGAACAGTGTGCATCAAACTTTTCAACCACTTTGTCGTACTTATTCCTGTCACCAACTTCCTCAAACTCAAACGTGTTGAAGACTTCAATGGCTTGAGGACCAGCTACCGTGAGCAGCAATGCAATTTTCCTGGCATCAGGTTTAGAGTCCAGTCCCATGGCAGCCATATACAGCTCAAACTGCTGCTTAAAACACCACCAGTTGCTGTCCACATTCCCCACCAGTTTCAGTCCTTTCTGTGGTTTCAAACTTTCCATCTCAAACAGAACTTTGAACTGCTATCGCTTCCACTCTTCCACTTTTACTCCTGGTACCATGTGTTGTCTTCGTAGCGCCTGTTAAAAATAACACCGCATCCACTTATGCTTTGCAAGCTACTGCTCCAAACATTTATTGACACAATTCATTCCTTCACACTAGTGGTGGGCGGATCGATCCAAATATCGATAGTATCGATCCCAAGTCGGCATCAGTATCGGATCGATACTAGCCTGGTGAGATCGATTCTTTACTTGAGTTCTGCTTGTTTGCTATGGTCTAATACGCGGGCGGTATTCCACACATAGCATGAGGCGCCTACTTAACATTATTCAGCACTCATCTTTGTTTAACCCTGAGGCTCTAGTCATCTCACTTGATGCTGAAAAGGCCTTTGACCGTCTGGAATGGCCGTGTCTTCTTTCACACTTCAAGAATTTGGTTTAGGTGACAACTTTGTTAAATGGATCCAGATCCTTTATACTTCCCCACTTTCGGCAGTGATTACCAATGGTTATAGGTCGGACAATTTCAGTTTTGAACGTGGCAGTCGGCAGGGCTGCCCGCTGAGCCCCTTGTTATTCGCCCTGGCTATGGAACCCCTTGCCACAGCCATTAGGAAGGATACTGCTATTGAAGGACTCTGTTTGAACAATTCTCAACATAAGATTTCACTTTATGCAGATGACGTCTTAATTTTTCTAAATTCTCCTGCTCACTCAATTCCTAGATTAGTTGCGTTAATTTCCCAATACGGCTCCTTCTCAGGCTATAAGATCAATTTTTCTAAAAGTGAGGCTATGCCCCTCTCTGTTCTAAATAAGGTTGATCCAAACATTTCTCAGCCTTTTCGTTGGTCTCCCTCCGGTTTCACTTATTTAGGAGTAAAGATTTCACCGAATCTAAAAGAAATGTTTAGTCTGAACTACACCCCTTTAATTCA
The DNA here is from genome assembly GCF_001858045.2 of Oreochromis niloticus. Taxonomy (NCBI): domain Eukaryota; kingdom Metazoa; phylum Chordata; class Actinopteri; order Cichliformes; family Cichlidae; genus Oreochromis; species Oreochromis niloticus. The sequence continues at coordinate 29,752,892 of NC_031967.2, forward strand.
GACCATCAATCGCGATTTGGATGGGTGGTGCAGCCTCCCTCTGTCTCTCTTAGGTCGTATTCATCTGGTCAAGATGAATATCCTCCCTCGCCTCTTGTATTTATTCCAGATGTTACCGCTTGCTCTGTCCAAAAAGGTTTTGTCAAAATTAAATGGTTCAATTATCTCTTTTATATGGCGTAAGAAAAGACCTAGACTGAGATACAGTTTTCTCTGTCTGCCTGTTCAGAAAGGCCGTCTTGCCGCTCCCTCCTTCCCACAATACCTCTTGGCTGCACAGTTTAAATTTCTTACAGAATGGTTTATGGACGATCCGGATTCTATTTACCTCAGCGCTGAGTCCACTTCTTTAAAGGGCATTCCGTTGCGGAACCTGCTATATATTTCCTCAGGTAAAGCCACAGTTCTAACACAAGATAATATGGTGCTAAAGAATATGCTCATTATTTGGCGCAAAGTCAGGCGCCTGGAGGGATATTATAATTGTTTCTCCCTTCTTACTCCTATTCATGAAAACCCTGACTTCTTACCTGGTCTTCGGGCTGGTTTTGCGAACTGGTCTCAAAAAGGGATCAATACAGTGGGTGATCTTGTTCATGAGAACTCTCTTCTTACTTTTAATCAACTGAAAAGCAAGTTTGGTCTGACCAGTAAGGATTTTTTGAAGTATTTTCAGGTAAAGCACTATATTACTTCTAAATTGAAGGATTTTAATGGAGGGTTTGGTCTTTCTCCTATAGAATCACGCATGGTAAGAACTACCCAACTAAAATGTATCACTAAAAAGATTTATAACATTCTCTCTGATCTTAGAATGGATAACTCTAACAAAATTAAGGGCCAATGGGAATCGGACGTAGGCGCTATAGATGCTGAAGCTTGGGATGAGTTGTGTTGTCGTCCTTTTAAAGCCCTGGCATCTAATTCTATTTGGGAAAGGCAGTTTAAACTTATAAATAGGCTTTATATTACACCTGAGAAGAGGCACATAATGTTTCCAGCTTTGCCTAATCTCTGTAACAAATGTCAGACTGCTGTTGGTTCCTTTTTTCATTGTCTGTGGAGCTGCCCTGTTATTCTACAGTTTTGGAGATCACTCATAGATAAGCTATGTACTATATTTAATTGCCGACTGCATCTGGGTCCAAGGACTTGCTTGTTAGGACTAAATGATGAGCTACCTGCCGGCTTTCGCAGCAAAGATCTCCTTCACATACTGCTACACTACGCTCGAAAGTGCATTATGGTACTGTGGATTTCTGATAAGGCTCCATCTGTCAACCAGTGGCTACAGTCTGTGATATGTATTATGCCAATGGAAGCCTTCTCTACAGCACTTAAGGACAAACCTTTCCTTTTCTATCGCATATGGGACCCTTTTTTGGCCCATCTGGACACTCCTTCTGCTCAGAGGTTGAAATCGGGCTTACGGGATTTAGCCTGGCAACAAAGGCACGATTGTTAACCTTTTTCATTGTTTATTACTATTGCTGTTGGCTTTTTCTTTCTGCCTCCCACGTCCTGCTATACATGTAGATGCATCTTTGTCCTGTGTATGTATATGCTGGTGACTGCTGTTTTCCTGCTTTGCAATTAAAAGTTCAATAAAAAAAAAAAAAAACAGTTTCTGGTACTAAAAGGTACCAGAAAGTCAAACTTTGCTTCCCGATCGAGGATAAAGCTTTATTTGAATTTTCGCAAATACCGTAATGTGACTCATTGTAGCTGGTTTTCAGTATTAAAGTTCCATGTTGTAGATAGTGGACAAGAGCGGTACAGGTCAGAGTAAGAAGCAGTGGTAGGTGGTGTGATTTACCTTCTGTCATGCCCACTTGGCCAACGATCTCTCTTCAGCCACTCTCACAGCCCTGACAGGACATTTCACAGAGAATTCCTCATGTTGCTCCAGATGTTACTGAGCAGGCAGAGCAGCTGCAGTATATGTGGCTATGATCTTACTTGAAACTGTATTGTGTCGGAAATTTGTAGTAGATCACGCTCTTTGTGTGCATCTGTTGTGTTTGTTTTCTTGTACTAAATAATTAAAAAAATCTTAACTCTCCTTCGTCTTTTTGCCTCCTTGTTTTTAACCTTTCACAGCAGCTGTGTGATACGGTGGTTGTTCTATGCTGCATTAAAATGTCCTGAGGAAAAAGATCAAAGAACTTTATGTGTAAATTGTTACATGTATAATAATGAAACAAAAAATGCAGCGAGTGCAAAGCAAACTGTAAGTTTACAGCTGTCGTTGCATCTGTGCAAATATCAGCCTCCATATTTGTGACTATTCTCTTACTTACTTACACAGTTGTTTCATTTTGAAATTGAAGAATTAAAACTTGTTATACAAGCTTGTGTACATGGTTAGATCATATTCTTCAAGTTGAACATATTGAACATCTTCATAGAATCCACATTTTATTTCATGAAAACTGTCTTTAAAAATCTTTACTGAGCTCACAGACCAAGAGACTTACACAATCACGTCCCATAGACCTCTATGCCGTATTCATGCAACCCGAGGATGCCCTGCCAGCCATTAGAAATACTGCAGATTTAAATGACGTAGAATTATAGATGCATGAAACCATGTCCATTTGATAACTATTCTCTGAAATAACCATATTTGATCGACGGGCTGGACCGCTCAGTTATCAGCTAAAGCTAGTGAGTTTAGTTAGCAGGCTGCTTTGTACATTATAGTTAGCACTCAGAAATATACTGATATATTTATATATATACTGATAAATATATTGAGGAGCCTGACAACGGGCAAAATGATGACACCCACAGTCTATTATGGACAAGATGTATTGAATAAGCTCTGAAGTTCTGAGGTTTGGTTTCTCAACTTGCAGACAGGAGATCGCCTGTGAAGGGAACCATCTTTCCTTGGCAGCCTTGTTGAGGACATTTGTTCTCATGTGTTACCTTAATGGACTTCCTAATATTGAAGAATTTATTTCAAAGTGTTGCCTATTTTCTGTTTGATGTAGTCAGAGAATCACGTGTTTGGTGGTTACGTTGGCTTGTTTGATACTGTTGTGCCTAAAAACTTCAGAGCCCTACATTTAACAGTTCTTATTTTGGATGGTAGGTGCATCACCTCCTTTTAGCTTTCACCTTCTGATGTCTGGCCTTCCTCCACTTCATCGTTTGACTGATTCCTTTTCGACAGCTCTGAGTAAAATCCTTCCTGCCTCATTCTGCCCTCTACTTCCTGAAGTATAGACACTGTTCGAATCGGTCATGAGGTACTAAGTTCTGTCGACTTAAAAGAACACAGAATAAAAGTTTTGTTTTGCAAAGCCTATAATTACTACGCATTTCTGAAATCTAGATCTAAGTTAAGACGCTCAAATTAAAGAAGAAACCATTTGAGTTTAAGCAATCGAATCTACAAAAAACCAGAAGTATCACTTAATCTCTCATGGCCATAAAATATGGAAGCTGGTGTGTTCTGTTTGCCCAGCCCACACAAAAGCCAGGATGCCCCCTGACAGTACAGCAGGACTCATATATATGGTGCATGATGTAGTAGTATCAGCCTCGGGTCCCCAAAGGAGGACAGAAATGAATTGCTGGGTCTTAGGAGGATATCACCAACTGACACAGTTATAATGAAGTGGAAGTGATTGGGAATGAAAGAGGTTACCAACAAAGCTCCAAAACTGTGGCTGTAATATTACCTCATGAACAGAGTGCAGAGAGCTTCATGGATTTCACTTTCATGCTCCCGGTGATGGGAACGACCCCTCCCTGTTCATGGATCAGACAGTTTGGTGTGGAATGAACACCTGACAGACACCTCAGGAATTAATTAGAGCAGAGATTGTGATTCAGGCGGTCTGGTTCAATATCCGTTTCTGACCTCACAAATGGTCAGAATGGTCAAATTTCCCATAAGCACATGCATGCACCTTGTCGAAAGCAAGGTTCCCAGGTGAGCTGATTAAGAATGAGACCTCACTCAGGTTCATGTGTGTGTTTTTGGCACTATAGTGTGGCAGCTGTCAGGTCTGCATAGAGCTGTCCACCAGTGGGTTGAGGATCGAAGCCAGAAACTTGGAGATGTTATAGGTGACCGAGTTGATCATGCAGACAATTGGTCTTAAAGGTGCACCCTGTTTATGTATTTTCGGTAAACCATACAGACTTGGTGTAGATTCCCCTGGGTATAGCCTGTGGTATGAGGTCCGGTCAATAGCCTTGTCTTGTTCTAACTGCTTCAGACCGTCTATCACTCTCTTCCTGTAACCACTTCCTGGGTCTCGTTTCAGGGGCTCATAAGTATTTTCATCACTGAGTAGTGACAAAATCTCCTCCACAGAGTCCAGACCACATTCACTCAGCCGCTCTATGCTGGACTTTATCCTGTAATTTATGGAGACACTGCAGAGTTGATTAAAGTCGAATAGAGAAGACAGGTTCATGTTGATCCCTGACCATTATATGTACTTGTGTAGTTTCTAAATGAGGCTTTACATTTTAGAAGCTGAGAAGTTCAGTGGTCCATTGATGTGTGAAAATATTATTGCACTGATTCAAACTGTACTTACATTTATATACCTTACATCAATATAAATCTGAATTTGTTCTTATGGCTGATAATCATGTGAGTTTAAATGATACTACTCTTCATATTCAGCATGTTTGAAATCTTTCATCAGTCTGGTTAGTGGTTTTATTCTGTAGTTGCTGTAGTGGGTTGTCAAATGCAACAATATATTGGAGCTGCAGTGATTCATCAGTTAGTCAATGATTAGAGAATTGATTGTTTCATAATTATTTTAGTCACATTTAAAGCTGGTTCCAGTTTCTGAAATGTGAAGATTGTTGATATTCTTGATCATATATGACTGTAAATTTACAGTTCAAACCTCAAAGACATTAAGTTAACTTAATGTCTTTGAGGTTTGAACTTTTACAAAAGAAATTGAATCTTTGAGGTTTTTATATTGTTATTATTGTATCTACAGTGATGACATTTAATGTAATTTTTCAGATGTAAAGTTTGATCACACTCGATCATTTATACATTTAAATACAGACACTAAATAACACAGGCCTGTATATTGTGGAGGATAGACAGACATTGCCCTGAGCTGTGTCTGGCAGGCAGAGCGTCTCCACAAATCTGATGCTTCTGATTTGAAGAAAATGAGCTGAGGGAGACACCTGGTGGACAAACACAGACATGACAAGAAGAAAGACTAAAGTGCAGAGTGGAGACAAACAGCTGGAAATACTTGTTGGAAAGGATTGTCATGCTTCAGAAAAACACACAGCACACACTCTAACAGTCCTTTATTTGCACTGAAGGAGACACGTGAAGAAACCAAATCACACAATAATGAAGTGAACACATTTATAGCCAGTGTTCAAGATGATGGATAGAAATGAAAATCATGAAGCATTTGTTCACTTTTAGGTCTGTGTCTTACAGCAGAAGCAGCATTTACATGAACTCACTGGCCTTTTTCCACTGAACGCTCTCTTCTTCATCAACTCATCTTCCTAAAAAGTGGATCTACCAACAGTTTATTTCTTTGTTATTGTGATTAAAATGTCAAACAAATATATTTTCCACTTTTTGTGTGACAGAGGCAGGAATTTCTCTGTCCTGCATGTGGAGAAATCTGCTGTTAAATCAGAACATTAACAGGTTTCAGGTTGTGTTCAAACACATATTACTGTGTATCATGTGTTAGCAGGCATGTGTTAACAGGGACTATAAGACACTTTAGTGGCTTTAATGCATATTTATATGTTTAACACATTTCTGTTTGTTCACATATAAAAACATATGATTTATGTCTGTTTATCTTTGACCTTGTAATTAGTCCCCACAGTGAATTAATCATGTAAATCTCTAAAGTTGGAACAATGACCAGCATGTCACACAGTTTGTTATCCTTGTATACAGTCTCTGCTGCTGTGTGCTGTGCTGCACTCACTCAGAGATAAGAGTACATGTACAGTTATCCCACTGACACAGAGAGGAGAAAAATATTTGACTTCATGTCTGTGAAGGTTCTCAGTCATCCAGGTCATCGTACTCTAAGGAGATTGGAAAGAAAAGCATCTGGACTTCTTTAAGTTGCTTGAAGACTTTTCACCTCTCATCCGAGAAGCTTCTTCAGTTCTAAGAGTCAAATGGTGGAGAGTCCCAGATTTAAGCCCTGTGGGAGTGTCCCCCAAAGAGGGACAAAGGACCCCTGATGATCCTCTACCTAATCACATGAGCCAAGGTGTGAAACCGGGCGTGGGTCCCAATCAGCCAGGGTTTCATGTGAGCTCATTGTGAAACCTGGCATCACCCTATCATGTGATTTCCTGAGGTCAGATGGCCCAGGGTGTGAGTGGGCGTTAAGACGTCTGGGAAGAGATCTCAAAACTGGATTATAGATGGCAGACAGTTGGTGTCGTAAGCTACCGCCTCTGTTCAAAGATGGTCGCTCACAGTGGACATAGATGGCTTCTTTCACTCCTCTTTCAAACCATCTGTCCTCTCTGTCCAAAATGTGAACATTGGCATCCTCGAAAGAGTGACCTTTATCCTTTAGATGCAGATGAACTACTGAGTCTTGTTTGGTAAGGCAAGAACAATATTAGGAATATAATTAGTTCTGTTCAGTGTTGGTCAAGTTACTTGAAAAAAGTAATCAGTAACTAATTACTGATTACTTCCCCCCAAAAGTAATCCCGTTACTTTACTGATTACTTATTTTCAAAAGTAATTAATTACTTAGTTACTTAGTTACTTTTTAAAAACACAATTTACAATTTACCCGAATAGGTGATGAAGGATAGATCTTTCAGCCCAATTCTACTTTTTCTGCATAATCCATCATACAAAATGTGATCAAATGGAAAAGTCTCTTTTTAAAACTTGTTTTATTAGTTTTAATCTTTTAACTTTATGCATCAAGCAAAAATTAAATTATATGCAACATTCTCTGACTGGAAGAAATTTGTTTAACATTTAAACCTATTTTCTGCACATTCCAGCACATAAAATAAAATATTTTTTTGTGTTTACACTCACTCTTTCAAATAGATGCAAGTAAAACACAGCAGAAAATAAATAAAGTCGAAGGCTAGTTGCTCTATTTTCACCTGTAAAGCAGGAGTGGGGTAGGGGGAGGTTTGCCCTGGTGCAGGTGTGCCGCAGCGGTCAGTTGAAGAATCTGCGAGTTTCTCTGTGAATTTCCCATTACGTCGTAGCGCACTCGGCGCTTGCTTGGAAGTTAAGGGGGTTTTTTTCGCTGTAAAAAGAAGTTTTCTTCCCACGCACAACAGACGCTAATGTTTTTGTCACTTTTTATGGAATCAAACTCAAAATAAGGTCAGTACTTCCACGCTTTAAACGCTGCATGTTCATACTCTCTCCCGTACTTGATATATTATCCATTGTTGATCTGCACACAGCTGTTGTCACGAACGTCGAACTCGCTTACGTCACTGTCATGAGACATTCTCGCAAAAAATTCACGGTTTTAGTAACGCAGCGTTCCTACGGGAAAGTAACGGTAATTAAATTATTTATCGTTTTTGCAATGGTAATCCCTTACATTACTTGTTACCAGAGGTGTGGACTCGAGTCACATGACTTGGACTCGAGTCAGACTCGAGTCATTAATTTTATGACTTTAGACTTGACTTGAAAAAAGGTTGTAAGACTTGTGACTTGACTTGGACTTTTACACCAGTGACTTGGGACTTGAATTGGACTTGAACCTGTTTACTTGAAAAGACTTGATATTTTACCCAAATCTAAAATTTAACATACATATTATATAAAAAGTGTGGACCATTAATTCACTTTATTCATTCATTCATTCTTACCACACTCCGTATGTATGTGAGCGTGGGCTGTAGCACAGCCAATCAAATTAACCAGATTTGAAAAAAACAAGAACAAAAACGCTCGAGCCAAAAATGCTCCCAAGAGTAATTTCTTTCGGGTACATAAACTACGAAGTAGTCAACAATAAACGAAATGCAATATGCAAAACATGCAAGAAGAGAATCACAGACGGAGATGGAACAACTTCCAACTTTGTCCGACATTTGAAGTTGCATAAAGAACGGTAGGTGGTGCTTTTTTTTTTTTTGCTACGATGAGACAGCTGACTTAGCTAACTTCATGTTATTAGCAAATGTTCTTCGGGCTACGTTGATGATACTGTTTGGCTTTAACAGGTATGATATGTTTGTCATGCTATTTTAAATCCGGTCCTGCAAGCGCATCCAAGAATAACATGCAACTTGTTAGCTCAGAATTGTCGGTGAATGGTGAGCAGGGTCCGTTTCAGAAAGTGGGTTCTGTAGCTGTACTCAGTCTCTCTCCGTCTCCTCCCCATCATTAACCCCGTAGATTTAACCCAGTTTAGACTGACAAATTTTTATTTTACCATCACGTCACAATTCAAAATCACTGTGTTTAATTTGCAATTAGTGTATGGTCGTGTTTAACTTTTGCATGTCTGAGCCAGGGAAAAAAATTTTTTTGGTTAGAAAATCTGGCCCACCTTAGTGTGTAATTGAGTAGTCCTGCTATACATGGCCTTTTTCTTCTGTCATTTATGTCAATACATCAGATAAAATACTTTGATCTTATATTATTAGCTGTTGTTTATTTGCAAAGGTTATTCTCAACAGGGATGCTAGACAAAAACGGCGTTTTCTACAGACAGCCTAGCATACTAGTGATGCGCGAATCATGAACGAATCGTTCAATACTCGAGAATCACTTTACTGACTCATGAATCATGATTCACAAGCCCAACTGACTCACTGACTCATCCCTGTTGCTGTTAGCAGCAATATATCTAGCTTATAATTAAAATTGTGGAGAAAAACACAACATCCAGTATCTTAACAAAAACATTTCTGCTCTGAACTGGAAGAAAAAACCCTGAGTAGAAGCTCACATCAAGACAATAGCTCCTCGGTTCACAGTAGCATCGCTCTGCTAACATGCTAACAGCACATTTGAGCTACTCACCCCCTCCTTTCCTGTGCTGAATCGTAGAGCCAGCGAGTCACTCAGGACTCGCTAACCCCCTCCCTCCTGTGCTGAATCGTAGAGCCAGCGAGTCACTCAGGACTCGCTCACCCCCTCCCTCCTGTGCTGAATCGTAGAGCCAGCGAGTCACTCAGGACTCGCTAACCCCCTCCCTCCTGTGCTGAATCGTAGAGCCAGCGAGTCACTCAGGACTCGCTCACCCCCTCCCTCCTGTGCTGAATCGTAGAGCCAGCGAGTCACTCAGGACTCGCTAACCCCCTCCCTCCTGTGCTGAATCGTAGAGCCAGCGAGTCACTCATGACTCGCTAACCCCCTCCCTCCTGTGCTGAATCATAGAGCGAACGAATCACTCACTCACTCACTCACCCCCTCCCTCCGGGCTCCGGGCTCCGGGCTCACAGCTTCTTCTTCTTCTTCTTGGTTGGCAACCAATGTTAAGGCGCATTACCGCCCCCTGGCTCACAGCTCAGTGGACATTTAGATGAGAAAATATATACTTGACACATTTAAGGAAAATACTAATAAAATAAAAATAAACAAGATAAATGTTCCCTTTAGAATTTTTTTTGCTCTTTTTTGCTTTATAAAATTGTTGTTTTCTTTTAGAATCACTCATCTTAGCAGTAGGATTTACATGAAAAGAGAAAAGAAATTAAGTTTGAGTGAAAATGTACATTTTTTGTTCTCTCTGGTCAACTGACTCAGTGAATCAAATGACTCAAAAAACCCGATTCACTTTGGTGAGTGACTCATTAAAACTCGATTCAGTAAAAAGAATCAAATTTACCATCACTATAGCATACGCTCTCCACTTGTGAGTGAAAAAAGAAAAAGAAAAAACACCCCTTCCCTATTGGTGTTAGAGTTTACCATGTCAGCCAATCAAAAAAATGATAAGGCAACATGTGACATTTGGTTGTTTAGGGAGAAGGGGAAGTTTTTAGGAGTGACACCCGCGACGGAAAGCGGGCGAGCGAAAGAAAGAGAGAGAGAGAGTTTTCATATGTGAGACATTAGTGACGTTTAGCGTGTTTGGAGGCTGTAGTTAGTTTGTTGTGTAGTTATTGTTTTGTATTGTGTGTCGGTTATACTGCTGAATTTCATATTTGATCTAAAAAAGCTGTCAAAGGCAGATTCCAGTGTAAACGCTGTCTCCACATAGAAAACTGGACTGTTGCACCTCCAGTTGTCAGACCTGCAGGGTTTAGGCCTGTGGTGTTCTCCTCCGTCTTATACTGAACACAAACTACATTTTTTGGACTGGCACAAATAATTTGTTTGCCTTCTTATTTGATGCAGCACACCTGATTGTTCTGTAAATAGATTTAAATGGTTATATAAAAAACGCCTGAGGCCTTGGCTGCATTTTTAGGTAAATAGTACCATATAACTTTGTTGTTTGCAAAACTTGTGCATAATTTTTAGAAATGTACAATTTCTATTTGCATTTCAAGTTATGAAAATGATTCGTTAAACATGTAAAAAAATATAACTTTTTTCTACTCGGATTCTGAATTTTTTGTCTGAATTTAGATCAACTGTGCTAATATAGTATACCAAAATGAAAAAAATAACTCAAATTTCAGATATTTGAGGTTGTGCTGTAAATAATGATACCAAACAAGGCAAGAAAAACATATTTTAAAAGTGAAATATAGAAGTAAAATCAAAAGTAGTCAAGAACGGCCAATTATACCCGGGACCCCAGAGGGTTAAAAAAAAAAAAGACTTGAAAGGACTTGAAATTCAAAGTTTCGGACTTGGGACTTGACTTGAAAGTTGTCTGTCTTGACTTGTGACTTGACTCTGACTTGCTTGACTTTACTTGAGACTTGACTTGTGACTTGAGGATAAAGACTTGGGACTTACTTGAGACTTGCAAAACAATGACTTGGTCCCACCTCTGCTTGTTACTTAAAAAAAGTAATCAGACTTTTTTTCTAAAAAAAGTCTCTAAAAAAAGATGTGAAAGCGCGTATCGCTTTTACTCTCAACAAGCAGCGGGTGCTGTAATGCAGTCAGTTCTTTTACCCTTTTACTCTTATGCTGTTTTGTGGATCACAAGGTTTAAAACTACTTATAAACACACACACACAAAGTAACTCCACCAGAGTGCCTATTTCGGGTCACTTTTGCCGGTCCAAGCCCGGGTAAAGGAGCAGGGTTGGAATTGTGACATTAAAAAAAACAATAATTGCTAAAAGAAATTTAATTTGTAGTTCTAAATACACTCTAAATGCATTTAGGACGTTTTTTACTCACTTTATGTCTCTTCCACGATGTTATTTCTCTCTCCAACAACATAGATTACAATTATATTAGCATGACCAATTATGCAAATTGGGTGATGACATCATTTAACGACTTATAGCGACTTTTAGGACAACCAATAGCGATTTTCCTTACTGAGGAGTTGGCAACACTGCTTCTGGGCTATATTCTCAGCAGCATATTAAACATATCAGGTCCCCATAAGGAGAATCATGTGCTAACGGCTGTCTAATGACTCGGGTAAAAGTTTATAGCATGCGTGCTTGTTGTTTTTGTCTGCTTCCACTTGTCTTTGCACTAGGATGATGTCGGAGTAAATGTGCAGTCATATTCATTGTGTTCCCACTAGTACTGTCAGCGTTAATCTCGTTAAAATGACATTAACGCCATAACGCGGCAAATCTACGTTAACGAGTTACCGTAGATTGCCCCGTGCGTGGGGCTGGACTGCGTCAGCACGTTAACGAGCTAACTGCGCTAACGCACTAGTTCCCACCAATGTAATTGAGCATTGCGTGGCACATCCGACATACTGTTTTACTTTTGTCCATGACGCGCTTACCATCAGGGTCATGCTTCACATGAAAACCGAAATAGTTCCAAACGCCAGATCTGAATGAGGGTGGGGGAGGTTGAATTTCGGCTAGCGTTGAGGCAATTATCATGTTGCAACAGCTTAGCTTCTGTCTCGCTAGCTTGCGCAGCGCTCAGTGGATCTGCGCTCGACAGTGCAGCCTAGGCGGAGTAGTCGAACGCAGATCCACTGAGCTCTCAACACAGACAGCATCGTCAGAAGAAAAATTGATAAGTTGATAAAATAAAATAAATTAAAAATTTGTATTGTTCGATACATATGCGTACCGAACCCAAAGCACTGTATCGAACGGTTCAATACCGATATGAGTATTGTTGCACCCCTAGTTTACACTGTCTGTATAAGTTTTGGAAACCAAAAACAAACAAACAAGGGCATCTGCTGAGTCACATGACCGCACAACAACAAACCACAGCAGAGCAGGAGTGGAGGGGGGAGGGGCGACGAGAAGATGGCGACGGTTGGCCAGTTAGTGTGTGAATGGACTAGTGACGGGATTTCCAGCTCTTTTTAGAGAACCGGCTCTTTCGGCTCGGCTCACTAAAAAGAGCCGGCTCTTTCGGCTCCGAACCGGCTCTTCAGGTTGTTTTGTTGCTTTAATTAATTTATTATTAACAATAATATAAAATTATGCACACAAGGAATTACTAATGTAAAAAAAAAAGTGGTTTTATTTATATATGTTTATATATAAATATATGTGGTGGCCCCCTAGAGACAAAGCACGTACAAACTCCAAAAATCAAATCAAATCAAATCAAAATTTATTTATATAGCACATATTAAAACAGCAGTGTTGACCATAGTGCTTCACAGTCAGTAAAGGCATGAGACAATTAAAACAAACAATAAGAGAGGACAACAAACAATAGGTAACAACACAACAAGCTAGACCAGCCAACTAGTCAGAATCAAAAGCCAAAGTAAAAAGATAAGTTTTAAGACGTGATTTAAAAGACTGGATAGACTCGGCAGTACGAATATGAACAGGGAGGTTATTCCAGAGTCTTGGTGCCATGGAAGCAAAGGCCCGGTCACCTCTCGACTTCATTCGAGATCTAGGTTGTGCTAGGAGCCTGTGATTGGATGACCTAAGTGCTCTGTTGGGATTGTATAAGTGGAGTAGTTCAGAAAGATAGCTGGGCGCTAAATTATTCAGAATTTTAAAAGTGAACAAAAGAATTTTAAAATCTATGCGATATTTAACAGGGAGCCAATGTAATTTGGCTAAAATTGGAGTTATGTGTTCATAGATTCTCTTACCTGTTAAAAGATGCGCAGCTGCATTTTGAATTAACTGAAGCCGGTAAAGAGAAGAGTGTTGGAGGCCCAAGTAGAAGGAGTTACAGTAGTCCAGTCTGGATGTGATAAATGCGTGGATAAGCTTTTCAAGGTCCTTTAACCCTCATAATGTCCTCCCGATTTCCATACAGCTGTTGTCCTCAGGGGTCAAAAATGTCCCCACTTCATTTGAGTGTTTTTTAAAGTATAAAGTATAAATTGTCAATCAATTCAGTGTTACATCTTAGTTTTACTTAAGACCAACACATTAACACAAAATTTACCCAACATTACACATTTTAGGGCCACCAGACCTTGTTTACAAAAAATACACCCTGTTTTTTAAGCGGAAATAAAACAAGAAAATAAAATATTTAATTGTTTAGATAATTTTGACTATCTGACTAACTACAGAGTGCTGTATGTTGAACTTTAGTGAAAAATTTGTTTTTGAACCATTTAACATTTTTAAATGGCAGCACATAATCACACCTGTTGTCCTCAGGGGTCAAAAATGTCCCCACTTCATTTGACTGTTTTTTAAAATATAAATTATAAATTGTCAATCAATTCAGTGTTACACCTTAGTTTTACTTAAGACCAACACATTAACACAAAATTTACCCAACATTTTACATTTTAGGGCCACCAGACCTTGTTTACATAAAGTACACTGTGTTTTTGAGCAAAAATAAAATGAGACAATGTAATATTTAATTTTTTAGATAATTTTGACTATCTGACTAACTACAGAGTGCTGTATGTTGAACTTTAGTGAGAAAGTTTTTTTGAAGTGTTTATAATTTTTAAATGGCAGCACATAATCACACCTGTTGTCCTCAGGGGTCAAAAATGTCCCCACTTCATTTGAGTGTTTTTTAAAGTATAAATTATAAATTGTCAATCAATTCAGTGTTACACCTTAGTTTTACTTAAGACCAACACATTAACACAAAATGTACCCAACATTTTACATTTTAGGGCCACCAGACCTTGTTTACATAAAATACACTGTGTTTTCGAGTGGAAACAAAACAAGAAAATAAAATATTTAAAAGTTCAGATAATTTTGACTATCTGACTAACTACAGAGTGCTCTATGTTGAACTTTAGTGAAAAAGTTTTTTTTGAACCATTTATAATTTTTAAATGGCAGCACATAATCACACCTGTGGTCCTCAGGGGTCAAAATGTCCCCATCTGGTTTGATTGATACTTAATTACTATGAAGTGGATTTTTCCCCCACTTTTAATTAAAACTTAATTCAAACATTCTGACACATTTTTTTTATTCCATTTCAAATTTAAGTCTGTTAAAAACCTCATAAAAATGAATTTTTTCTTTGTTTTCGGGTAAAAAATAAATCAAATCATCAGTTATTGTGATTATCGTTTCACAACCAGAGTCAGTTGCTTTAGCAGATGATCACAGACGGGTATATGTCAAAGTTAATTTAGAAAGCTGTTTTTAAACTACTTCAAGTTTTTTACTGGCAGCAAATAATCACATCTGTTGTCCTCTGCGCTCAAAAATGACCCTGTTTGCTTTGACTGTTTATAAAGCCATAAGTATAAAATATCATCCATCTCTGTGTTTCAAGGTTTTATTCAACTTTATTCCAACTCATTACCTGACAGTTTTCTATATTTTGGCATGGTAGGACACCAGGGCATGGGTCTGAGTGAAGGCAAACTTTCATGTCCATATTTGACACAAGTGCAGGAGGAAGCTCAGGTTTATTCCTCTGCACTGGTCCCATCATGGACAGCTTTCTTTTCTGCAGTTGCAGGCAAGGGTCATATACAGTAAACAAGTTGTTACAGATGATTGTTTTCTTTTGGAAACCTGCAATGTTAGGGACAACTCGTGTGTCCTGACTGCAGGCCAGACGTTTGCCATCGTACACTAGCATGTTCCATGTACAGCTGGACCTGGCATCACATACTGCCATGTTTTTATCTCATAGGTTTACTTGGGATGTTCTGTTGGAATGGACAGAGTCCTCTGAACGGGACTTTGTGCTCATACAGTCACATCAGTATCAGGATCTTACATCACAGCAGGAGAAACACCCACTTGTTCCATACACCTCAAATGGGAGCGCGTTTGTGTCATGAACGACAGGGCTCGCAAAATCGCTAGCCCAACGTCGCGGAGCTAGTGATATCTCCAGTCGGGCGATCATATAGCCCGACGGGCGGGGCCCTGCAAGATGATCATCTATTGTGTCTTTATCAAGAAATTATATCCTTTTTGCGCTTCTATGATTAGTCTTGTGTCACCTTTAAAACTGCTCTACCAGACTCAGGATGTCATAAACTGTCCGTAGCGACTCCACCGGATGTAGAATCAACATACCCACATAAGACTACAGCTGCATTCGATCCATTTTTTTCCCCTCTTGTTGTCCCTCCTTGTTCGTCATAGAGTTAGCTGTAGAGCAGCTCATCTGCTAATTGGATGGTTGTTGGTTCAGTCTCTGTGTGCTCTAGTCTGGAGTTCTTACCAAGGTGTCCTTGGGCAAGTTACTGAACCCCAACTTGGTCTCTGATGCATCCATTGGCATGTGAACGTTAAAAAGCAGAATACAAGCAGAACACTGTGTATAATGCGTTCAGTGCTCGAGTAGAAAGCCAATGAAGGAGTATGGGACCTGGCATATGTGCTTGGACTGTGATAGATTATCTTTCTCTGTGGCACATGAGAGAGTCATGCATCGTCTGTCATTGGGATGTTAGAAGACCAGATCAATGTCCTCACGTTACTGCAAATATTCCTCCGTCTCAGCTGACTCCTCTTTCCTGCTTGATTCTTTGTCTTCATCATAATTGAAATGGATGATGTGCAGTCCTCTGACACATCTTCTATTCCAGTTTCACATTCTGAAAACTCAAGAAACTTCAAGAAGCCCAGTCACTTTCTTTCCAAGTTCCTCAGACTACAATGCCCTGGATGCCCAAGAACCTACTTGAACATAGTTCAGATTCTTCATCACTTTTCTTCACTTCATAGCCTTCTTCCACTTCTGCAGGTGGGTGATGTGCTTTTTCAGAGAAAGGGTAGCATGTGCTCTAAATATTGACAATATTTTCTATATCTTCTAACCCTGGATCTTCCTGAACATTGATTCTTCCTCCTCATTATACTAGAGGACAATATGTGCTTTGTCCTACTGGTCATTGCTTTGCACAACATGGTAAAAAAAAGTATGCTCATCAAAGTATGCAAATCTCTAGTGCAATGGAGGCTTGTGAGCATACTTTCTGTGTATGTATTATTGTAGGGTCGACCTTACAATACGAAGCACTTTGATGCGACTGTTGTTTTGATTTGGCGCAGTATAAATAACATTTTATTGAATATAGAGCACCTGCCTCCTCATTGTGCTGCCTGTTGTTGTTGTTGTTGTGGTTGTTATGACCAGTGCTTGACCCCAAACATCAGTGATCCAAGATCAAAGATGTTTGATAGCAGTATGTTGTGAAAATACGGCCTTTTGCAACACTTTGTACTTTGGGGTCATTTTTGTCCACGAGGACAACAGGTGTTATAAAATCGAATAAAAACCCCATAAATAAATCAAATTACTTAAAACTTATTCCAATCATGCATAGTATAGTAATGAATAACTTCTGTTATTTTCAGACCATTTGATGAATAAAAAACATATTTTTGATAGCAAAAGATTTCTGTAGAGGACAAAAATGACCCGTGGACAACACAAGGGTTAAAGGAAGGAACGGCTTTGCTTTGGATATTTGATGCAACTGGGAAAAGCTGGGGGGTTTTTTTACCACAGTGGAGACCTGTTTAAAAGAACTATCCAGGAACTCTCCGAGGTTTCTTACAGTGAGCGAGAGATGACTAGCAAGAGGGCCTAGGGCATCAGCTAACTGGTCTGGCGGAATGTGACTATCAAAAACTATGATTTCGGTCTTATTGTCACGGCTGCCGAGGCAAGCCGTGTGGTGTTGAAGGGAGAAAGGACCCAAAACGTAGGCAGTAGATGATAATGCTGGTGATGTTTTATTTACACAGTGGTGAGATGGCAAAACAGGCAAAGAGGGAAGACAAAACTAAAGACCTAAACTGGGAAAGCTAATGACAAACCTGAGATGATACCAGAACGGGGCAGAGAGGCAGAAGAGAATTTATAGAACAAACCTGAACTGGGAAAACTAAATAACCAACCAGAGATCATACGAACGGGGTGAGAGGCAGAGAGACGCAGACAAGGAACAGGACACCATGGAACACAGACGAACCGGCAACAGGCAGGAGAACACACAGGGTTTAAATACACATAGCAGCAATCAAGGGATGAGCAACAGGAGGGGAGCACACCTGGGAGAAATCAAAGCTGACGGGACAGGGGAACGTAAACTGAACACACATGAGACAGAGACCTTCAGAATAAAACAGGAAACTCACAGACACAGATCCAGACAAGACACTGAACTAAACAGGCAGATTCACAAACAGACAGTGTGACACTATAGACAGAACACAGAAGTGGGACCAGGGGTCCGTTCTTCGTACCTCGCTTACTACATCCAAGATCAAATGACACATCCAAGATCAAATCATCGCGCTAACTTTGAGCTCGCTAATCCGGTTCTCCGAACACACCTGTTGTTGACGATTAGTATAGCTGGATGAAGTAATCTGAGATCACTGGGTGGCTTAAAAGGGGCTACGCATCGATAGTAGAAACATTGATCGGCAACCCTGTGATTGGTCGGCGAAGATGTCGAAGGAGTGCGCACAGTATTTCACGGCAGCAGACCAAGAACTCTTGATTGAGGGATATCAGGAGTTTCAGAGTTTAATTAAAACGCAGGGGAACACTGCAAAGGCTGCAAAAGCAAGGAGAGAGGGCTGGCAGAAAGTTGCTGACAAATTAAACTCGTAAGTGATCCATGATATTACATTATATCATGTGATATTATTTTATTCCACATTATATTATATTACATCATATCCTCTTTCACATTAGAGCCACAACAGGACCCACTAGAACATGGGAAAAAGTAAAAGTGAAATATAAAAATATTCCACAGAATGGTAATATTTATCACTTATATTGCTTTTAGTCTATGACAAGAGACCCTGGAATAATCTGTTTGTTTGTTTATAACAGCAACCAAGAAAAGGGCAGAGCAAATAAAGACAGGTGGTGGTCCTGCACCCCCTCGTCACACCCCTTTTTGTACTGTGACATTTATTGACATTGTGGGGTTTTTTGTGTGTAGTTTGACATAACACTCCATCACTTTTACCTGTTCCCATGCAAGGGGTGACTGAAGCATGCACAGTAAGTCGGGAGTAAGTATATACAGTACAGTAAGTATATATATATATATATATATATATAGAGAGAGAGAGAGAGAGAGAGAGAGTGTGTTAAGTAAATAATACCCTCACGGGAGAATCGATATCTCTCTATGAGCACACCGTCGCGCTGAGCTAAAGGATCCTGTCTATCCCGCAATATACGCTAAATTCTGTAAACTCTCCTTATCAATCTTGCACCTTCCTTGCTCGCGTACAAACGGACAGGACATGGCTGCGACAGACTTCCCAAATCCACCTTCGCTTTTTTAGTCGTGGTCTCTCATCTTGATTGCACGTAGTAATTTACTATTACTACTCTAAAATATGAATTACATCTGACATGATCTACTACATGTAATAGAATGATTAATAGTACATTTCCCTTTTTTTCGGAAATGACCTGTATGTATCTGTATGAAATCAATAAAAGAATCAAATACATTATCTTTAGTTACATTGATAATATTTATTTATGGTAAAACAGTGGCGAAATATCGCTCTTGCTTTCATATAACTGCAGCGGACATACCTGAGAGGCCGCGATCTAATCCTGTTTACATAAAGTAAACCTGCTCCCGAGCAGGTTTACGCTTACGGATCTGTTGCTATGACAGCAAGTCCCAGATGAGCTTCGGAGAACCGAACGATCCAAGATCACGCGAAATCGTCAACATTCAAATCCGGCTAACTTACTTAGCGAGGTACGAAGAACAGGCCCCAGGGCAAGCACAGAACAGAAACCTAACAAAGGGCAAATCATAACAGAATACATACTCAGAATAAACAAAAGCATAAGGAAATACAAAACACTGAGTCAGCAGACTCAGGACCATGACACTTATTGCTGTTCAGTGTAAGAAAATTATGTGATAACCAAATTTTAATGCCATGTAGACAGTTGAACAGATGTTGCAAAGAAGCAGACACATCAGATTTCAAAGATGAATAAATCTGGATATCATCGGCATAACAGTGAAAGGAGATGGGTTTTTTTTTTAAATTAATCCCAACTGCAATATGTTCAAAGAGAAAAGAGCAACACCGAGCACAGACCCTTGAGGCACACCACAATAAATAAGGGCAGAGGCTGAGGAGTGCTGAAGAATGTTGTGGTTAACCATGTCAAAAGCAGCAGTCAAGTCTAGTAAAACTAAAACCACGGAATAGCCAGAGTCAACAGTTAAAAGAAGATCATTAAAAACTCTAAGTAAGGCTGTCTCACTACTGTGGTGAGGTTTGAAACCAGACTGAAATTTTTCATTAACACCATTTGCATCTAAAAAGGTCTGAAGTTGTTTTAGAACTACCTTTTCCAATATTTTAGATATAAAAGGGAGTTTGGACATTGGCCTGTAGTTAGTGAGAGCATTAGGGTCAAGGTTTTTCTTTTTCATAACAGGCTGCATCACAGCATGCTTAAAGACAAACGGTACACAACCTGATGACAATGATGCATTCAGTAGAAGTAAGATACAAGGACCTACAGTATGTAAAGCTTCCTTAAAGAAACGAGAAGGAAGAATATCATGCGGGGAACCAGATATTCTAAGATAATCAGTCTTTTAAAGCAGAATAACACACTGGCTCAAACTGTTGAAAGACAGTCAGGCATTCAGAGACCGGAACTGGGTCTAAAACTGACGATGAATGAGATGGATGAGAAGCCCTTAGAGCTGAGATTTTTTCAGAGAAATACGTTAAGAATTTATCATAAAGAGCAGGGGAGGCATCCCTATAAGTGATAGTGCAAGGGTTTATCACAGAGTTAAAAATATTAAAAAGGGCTTGGGGGTTGTGGCTATTAGTCATAATAATGCTAGACAAAAAGGCAGATTTTGCAGGTTTAACAGACTTTTGATATTAAGAAAAACAATTATGAAGGATGTCCAGAGAGACATGGAGTTTGTCTTTCTTCCATTTTCTCTCAGCGTGACGACATTCATGCCCAAGGGTGCGAGTAGTATCATTTAGCCAGGGGTAGCGTGAGGATTTAACACGTTTAATCCTCAGTTGCTACAGAGTTAAGAATGTCAGCACAGCATCAGAGAGGGGAGAGTCAAGGGAAGCATCAGTGAAGTGAGTGATTGACTGGGAGTTAATCGTGCGCATCTCCTGCCAAGGACTATCACTGTTCAATTCCACACTGCTCACTACAGTATTAAACAAAACCGGGAAGTGATCCAAGACTGTTCAGACCCCACAGCTTTGATTAACTCAGTCTTTTCCCAAGGACCAACCTGACTCTGTTTTCCCTCTGTTACATTGCCTCTCCACCACCCTCTCTCATACCACTCTACCCCTCGCCGAGTCTGTTCGACCAGCATTCATGTTCTGTGGCAATCTAGTTAAAAGCCCCATGCCATAGTGCTCCATGCCATCTTCTGAGTTCATAGGTCATAGCATGTCTCAGTTTGCTCTTTTGTTGTATTTCACAGTTTCTATTTTTATGATCTTGTACCTTCATGTGGTTGTAAAAAGTTCTGTTTCTCAGCTTGAAACTGTTTTTGGGTCCACTCCATGTTTTGGCTTCCAGCTGGGACAATGTAGCATTTTTCTCCCACTGAAAACGCTACGTCCAGATGAACATAATCAACTTTTCTTTTACTTACCTGGATGATTGAGCATGCATCAAGAAGATCTTCTTTTCTTACTTGCTACAAATGAAAATCTTAACATAACATCACATTTGTAGGGTGATGATAAATCTGTAAATCCAAGAATCCAAAGAACTGGGATAACACATTTGGGGTTTTTTTGTTTTTTAACATATTGATTTTAATACTCGCTGCATGTGTAACAATGTTCATGTAAAGTTTCCTTCAGACTGGCCCACCATAACTGCTTACATATTATATACAAAGATGGAGGGTAAGGACCTTTTGTAATACAATCAGCACCCCCATAGCAACTTGTAACATGTATGAGTACAAAGTAGGAAGGGAAGGCCGAGAGACTCTGTGATACAACCTGTACCACTAATCTTAACCTGATTTACAAAGAGGAATTTTCAAGTTAGAATATTTTAGAATATTCTAACTTGAAAATTTTATATACACATCACACATGTGTAATTATTCATTTTTACACTACAATGTGTTTCACCTTTACTTTATCATTCATTCCAAATCTACACTGATGTTCTGCATTCTTGTATGTGACTAGAACTTCTCTCCCTCTCCACTCCACCTCCCAGTAACAACATCCAGTTAGACTCTCTCCACACAGGACCTGCCAACATAAAGCAGTGGAGGACCGTGATTTCATTATTACTGTGTATGTGAAAGATTAGCTTTCGTATTTAATATTCAAATATTACCATTTCCAACAAATTAAAGACAGCCAGTCAGCATATTACCAAAATAACCGAGCATCTGAGAGCACTGGTCATCAGGTGTGGGGTATAAATCTTGCTTTCAGTGCGAGAAGTCTTGGGTTCAAATCCCAGACGAGCCTGAACTCCTCGTGAAGCAGAAAGTATGGCAACAACTCCGGTGATGACAAACTGTGGACACAGCTACTGTATTAAATGTTTCAGGGATGAAGAGGACAGGAAGACTTTCAGGCCTGTTCTGGAGAAAAACACCAAGATAGCAGCTTTGTTGGAGCAGCTGAAGAAGACTGGACTTCCAGCTGATCACTGCTATGCTGGTCAAGAGAAACTCTGCAGCAGTCAGGAGGGAGAGCAGCTTGGACTGCAGCAGGAGGCTGATACCTTCTCATAATTATGAGGAAAGTGACCACAGTGAACCAAAACCCAACAGTGAGCTTTCTCCCAGCTCTCCTGAAGCAGAGAGCCGAGATCATGAAGAAAGTTAGGATGTGGACTCAGGATCTACTAGAAATGCAGAGCTGAAGAAAAAGGAGAAAGAAAAGTCAAATGTACAGCCAAATCTGCTGTAGTTTTTGATGCTGTACCAAAAAGTGTCCTCATACTGTTACCAAACTCTACTGTTGATGATTTAGCCTTCAGTTTAGAAGAATTTACGACAGCTTTATATATTTTTCTCAGTAATGTGTTGAAAGAGAAATATTCAAAGAACCATATTAGTAATATAATGAGTTCTGTTACTGTCTCTGCTTCTAAACACTCCTGCTCTTCCTTATGTAATGATATGCAGCAGGAGAATGCATGAAGGACCTGTGATAAATACTGTATCGATAACAAGGTTAAAGAAGTGTCTTTCAATACATCGCAGATTTGTTGGACCTGTTTACACTGTCTCTATAAGTTTTGGAAACCACAAACAAACAAACAAACAAAGGCGTCTGCTGCTCAGTCACGTGACCGCACGACAACAAACCACAGTAGAGCAGGAGTGGAGGGGGGAGGGGCGACGAGAGGATGGCGACGGTTGGCCGGTTAGTCTGTGAATGGACAGCAGGCGGCAGAGCGAAGTGACGGAAGTGAAATGAGAACAGGAGTAGATGGCGGGAAAGATGATGTAGAGGTGAAATAAGATAAAAACAAAGCGGAAAAGGAGAACAACAAGCAGAGTGAAAGTAAACCTGTAATGTGGAGGAAACGGACAGTGAGCACAGTGTAACCGTGACAACGAGACACGAGGACGGATTTAAAGTGATCATAAAATCGTCTCCAGACGGTCGTTGTTAAGTGAGTGGAACCAGATTCAGCTACAACACCGATAAATACGCCTGTAGGGAGATTAAGAGTGCTAATATCTGGGCCGGTGATGGTGGGGTGCTCTAGAAAACAGTTTTTGTCTTGTAATTGGATTGCACTTTGTCAGGCCTCTACCCTAAGATCGGACCACCTTGGGTGTCCCACCTGAAGGCTAAGCTTCTGCTGGTCCAGCTCTTAGTGTCACTGAGGCACGCAAACTCTGACTGAGGGATTTCTGAAAAATTCAAACCTACAGCTCTGCTATCACTTCAGACATAAATGAAGACAGAAAGCTAAACAGCAGTGACGTTTGTAGGGTTAGCTTGCTGGACTAGCTGGTATATAATGATGTGCTACGTGTTGGCTAGCTACACAGCTATGTTAGCATAATATAAACACAGTGAAGCTGAAGGACGAATGCTAACGTTTTTCCATTTGATAAAAGTTAACCTGAGGGTTCCTGATGGTTAGGGACAAATGTAATCACATGGCAGGATGCTGTAAACAGACCAAACTTCAGTCAGGAGAACAACTGAGATAATCCATCCACAATACGAGGTTAGTCATTAATATACTGCTGCATGGGCTGGGCTGTAGAGACATCGTAAGGGTTTAAAAACTGAGCTTTAAACTGAACAGTGGTAATAAAAACCGAGAGAGGCCGACAGTGATCACTGACTGTTTTTAGATGCTTGTTCAGATTAAACAGAACAAGATACAAAGCATTAAAACACGTTAAACACACAACAGCCTTAATAAACACAGAGTAGCCTATATCAAATATGACAATAACACTTCTCACTAATGCCAATATTAACAAAACTATAAAGGGTAGGCCAAGTTATTAAAAAGCTGGTGGGGGGTGCGACGGCACTCTGTGTCGGGGTCTGACAGACACAGGTTCTCCAGTCGCCTCTGTGCAGCAGACAAACTCACAGTGCTGTTTGTGGGATCGAGAAAGAAACACTTCTGTACCAGACTGAAACTGTGAGGAGAACAATGGACTAGTCCCCCACTGACTGTACAAATTGGTAGTTATCTCACGATTCACTATGTGGATGTGGTTCAGCAAGGTAAAGAAACACAACTCAATAACATGCTGCCTGATCCATAAGGTAATAATTTTGGGTGTATTAATAATGAAAGGGGAAAAAGATATAATAGTTCACAGAACGCAGAGTGTTACTGATATAATGTGCTTGTCAGCTGCGACAGCAGGTGTTATAAAGACGGCGGCCGTGCTAAAAACCCAGAAGTGTGGAAAGAAAATCAGTGTCAGGAGAAGACCTTGACTTACCTTTGTGTAACCACGGTAACTTCTGACCCCACTTCTACCAATCCCTTTATTGTGGCGGGAATGAACCCTGTATAAGTTCCGGGTCAATCAGATTTATGTATTTATTTTGTCACAGCAGTAGAATGCTGTTTCATTTCCTTCTGTGAATGATAATTTGTGTTTTTGACCTTGTTTAGGTCAGGGGGTTTTTTCCCCCGCGATCAGCCCTGATCAGCGCGGGATGGCGAGCCACCCGACCACCGCTGTATTGCGGTAGGACTTGCGAACCTTTGGACTAAACTAAACTGTTAACACATGACCTATCACAGGTCCATGAACCTAAACTGATCTCATACTGGACTAAACCTCATCCCACCTCCTTTTGGAACTTAATAAGCTGTTTTGTATTGTCACCATCGTTATTGTTTGTGATATATATGCATATATTTTTTTTATTTTTTTTGTACATCTGTCTATATAATTCTCATAACAAACATAATATATATATATTTTTGAGCTCTATTTTGGTTTCCTGTGTTTTATTCACACACTCAGGCTCCATAGTCGAAACTACTTCTCATAGCTCATTGTCTATGAAGCTGCAGTCAGGCTCCCTGGTCCTTTACCGCGTTACATTTGACTTTATTTCATTTAAACACACAGTCAGAAGTGTTTTGAGGTTATTTAAAAAATGATATTGTGCTCATAAATATTATAATTAATAATTATATAATTATATAACAAATATAATTTGTTTGTAATATTGATTAGTGTGTAATTAAATCTTCCAGTAAACTGATGTGTTCTCATAAACGTGTTGAATGATTCCAGTGTGCATTTTAAAGACAATAGTAAACTAGTTAAAAACCCATCGTATTGTTGGGGAAGACCATGGAGAGAATGAAAACAGATGAAGATGATTTTTAGATACTAACAGTCTCTTCTCTGGGGATCAGAGTGGGTTTCATAAAGAAAGAGGGACGATGGATACTTTATTATGTTTGGAATCAGAAATCAGGAAAGCTCAAACAAATAAGAAAATGATGCTAGCTGTCTTCTTTAATACAGCCAGACAACATGTTATGGAAAGAGAGACTCCTCATTAAACTCAGAAATTTACAAGTAAATGGCAAATTATACTATTGAATTATAAGATTGATGAAAGAATATAATTATACTTGTTTTTCCTGCTGTTCTCCTGTTCATATTCCAGGCCAGTAGGCGGGATTAATGCACCTGTAAGCTGATTTGTCAAACGCCATCAAGCCCCAAAGAAGAACGGAGGAGGACAGCACTACTGTGGTAGAGGAGCGGTGTGTGTGCAGACATGGCTGCTGTTGGTGAAGCGGACTGAACTTAGAGGAGAGACACAAACTAAAGTATCGATCCCCTCACATCAGTGTGGATCTGACACCAACGTCTGTATCCATTCTATCGATGCTTGTATCGATCCGCTCAGCCTGAGTTGAAGCAGCAATGAGTTCAGTTCAGTATCTGAGAGAGTTCATCAAGGAGAGACTAACTGCTGTTTGTGAAGAAATCTTCTCAGAGGTTCAAAAAACCATCGTCCAGTATGAGGAGGAGATCAACCGTCAGCACAGACTGCTGGATATCAGCCGGAAACCCGACAGAAACTCACACATCACAGGTATGGACATGTTTTTAACTCTGTGCTGTTCAAGCTCAGATTCTTCAGTGTGACTGACTTTACTAGAAGATGTTAAACTGGGTATTTATCAGTGCTGTGGGTCAGTGTCCAGTGATGGACTATGTTGGACTGGTGCAGGTCCA
Organism: Oreochromis niloticus; assembly: GCF_001858045.2. Lineage (NCBI taxonomy): Eukaryota > Metazoa > Chordata > Actinopteri > Cichliformes > Cichlidae > Oreochromis > Oreochromis niloticus. The sequence goes on from NC_031967.2 coordinate 29,779,093, forward strand.
TGGTCATCAGGCGTCAGTGTTTTAGATCCTCTGTAAACACTGAGACTGTGCAGTAAAGATCTAGTTAGATGTCAGCAGAAAACACATTTAACAAGTTGTTAACAGACTTCTCTGAAGTTGAAGTGAAGCTTCATTTAAAGAAGGATTTCACACACTGATGTTTTCATGGTGTCACCCTGCAGTTTAGTTTGGTGAACTTTGTGTCTTTGCTCACAGTGAGGAGCTTCAATGCTAACATGTTAGCGTGTGGCTGTGAGTGTGCACAACTATTTCCCTGAGCTGTTGTGTGTGTGGCTCATAATGGGTCATGTGACAGGCTGATCACCATTTATTCAGGTTTTGATTCATGCTTTATAAAATAGTTTGAGTTTATGTATCAACACATTAGTGATTATTGTTCTTCTGTTTTTTTGTTCTTCAAGATCTACCACAACATCATGACTGTGAGGAAGAGGAGGGTCTGGATGAGCAGCAGTTCTGTAACCAGGAGAGGAACTCCTGTGTGGACCAGGAGGACCCAGAGCCTCCACAGATTAAAGAGGAACAGGAGGAACTCTGCAGCAGTCAGGAGGGAGAGCAGCTTGGACTGAAGCAGGAGACTGAAGGCATTATTGTCTGGACTGAATTAAATGTGTAATACAACAATGCAAACAATACTGTGTAAAACATTTACCCAACATAAGGGAGTATCAACAAAAGCAAATTTTACTATTTACATCAATCCTAACTGGACACTTTACACAAGGGCAACCATGAGAAATTAGTGACGGCCCTTTAACCCTCTGGGGTCGACAGACGTGCCGGCGCATCAAAATCACATGACCAATTTAAGACGACACAGCAGCAAGATGCAGCGACCCAGAGTCTCCCTTTCACTGTGGGTCGAAAGTGTGGACTTCAAACTAGTGATGGTGAGATGAAGCCTGGTGGTGAACTGAAGCTTTCCATCCAACTGGTCGACTCCTGGTTTGAAGCATTGTGATGATTCATTTGCTCTACTGCGCTATCAAGTGGACGATTCAAGTGAAACAGGCTCAATGATTATAATGATGTGATGTGTAAACCTCTAAACTGAATAAATAAATTGTTTTCATGGTTATTTATCCCGAATATTGTCTCAGTATGTCTGATACGAAAGAGAAAGTGGAAACTATCAGGACAGAGTTTTGGTATGATTGTGTAACTGTGTAATCATGTTTACATTGGGATGCAAAAGTTTGGGCAACCTTGTTAATAGTCATTATTTCCCTGTATAAATCGTTGGTTGTTACAATAAAAAAAGTCAGTTAAATATATCATATAGGAGACACACAGTGATATTTGAGAAGTGAAATGAAGTTTATTGGATTTACAGAAAGTGTGCAATAATTGTTTAAACAAAATCAGGCAGGTGCATAAATTTGGGCACCACAAAAAAAGAAATGAAATCAATATTTAATTACAGCCTCTAAACGCTTCCTGTAGGTTCCAATGAGAGTCTGGATTGTGGTTGAAGGTATTTTGGACCATTCCTCTTTACAAAACATCTCTAGTTCATTCAGGTTTGATGGCTCCCGAGCATGGACAGCTCTCTTTAACTCACACCACAGATTTCAATAATATTCAGGTCTTGGGACTGAGATGGCCATTGCAGAACGTTGTACTTGTTCCTCTGCATGAATGCCTTAGTGGGTTTTGAGCAGTGTTTCGGGTCGTTGTCTTGTTGAAAGATCCAGCCCCGGCGCAGCTTCAGCTTTGTCACTGATTCCTGGACATTGGTCTCCAGAATCTGCTGATACTGAGTGGAATCCATGTGTCCCTCAACTCTGACAGGATTCCCAGTCCCTGCACTGGCCACACAGCCCCACAGCATGATGGAACCACCACCATATTTTACTGTAGGTAGCAGGTGTTTTTCTTGGAATGCTCCGTTCGTTTTTCCTCCATGCATAACGCCCCTTGTTATGCCCAAATAACTCAATTTTAGTTTCATCAGTCCACAGCACCTTATTCCAGAATGAAGCTGGCTTGTCCAAATGTGCTTTAGCATACCTCAAATGGCTCTGTTTGTGCTGTGGGCGGAGAAAAGGCTTCCTCTGCATCACTCTCGCATACAGCATCTCCTTGTGTAAAGTGCGCCGAACGGTTGAACGATGCACAGTGACTCCATCTGCTGCAAGATGATGTTGTAGGTCTTTGGTGCTGGTCTGTGGGTTGACTCTGACTGTTCTCACCATTCGTCGCTTCTGTCTATCCGAGATTTTTCTTGGTCTGCCACTTCGAGCCTTAACTTGAACTGAGCCTGTGGTCTTCCATTTTCTCAATATGTTCCTAACTGTGGAAACAGACAGCTTAAATCTCTGAGACAGCTTTCTGTATCCTTCCCCTAAACCATGATGGTGAACAATCTTTGTCTTCAGGTCATTTGAGAGTTGTTTTGAGACCCCCATGTTGCTACTCTTCAGAGAAAATTAAAAGAGGGAAACTTACAATTGACCCCCTTAAATACTCTTTCTCATTGTTGGATTCACCTGTGTATGTAGGTCAGGGGTCACTGAGCTTACCAAGCCAATTTCAGTTCCACTAATTAGTTCTAAAGGTTTTGGAATCAATAACATGACAACAGTGCCCAAATTTATGCACCTGCCTGATTTTGTTTAAGCAATTATTGCACACTTTCTGTAAATCCAGTAAACTTCATTTCACATCTCAAATATCACTGTGTGTGTGTGTGTGTGTGTGTGTGTATGTGTGTGTATATATATATATATATATATATATAGATATAGATATATATGTATACATATTTAACTGACATTTTTTATTGTAACAACCAACGATTTATACAATAATGACTATTAACAAGGTTGCCCAAACTTTTGCATCCCACTGTACATACCTCCTCCCTTTGCATTCGCCATGGTTTAATTCAGTTTAAAATTCTTCATCGTCTTCATTATACAAGAGAGAGGCTTTCAAAATTTTTTTCCCAGAAGCCAATCCTGCCTGTCCCAGGTGTGGACAGGTGTAATCCAGCAAATGAGGGTCACGTGTTGTGGTCTTGTCCTAACCTGGACAATTATTGGGTAAATATATTCAAAGTATTATCTCACATCAGTGTGCAAAATTTAGTGCTTGATTTCCGCATTGGCATTTTTGGAGTTATGACACCTCAATACGAAATTAGTAAATCTCAGGAAAATGCCATAGCATTTGCTTCATTGCTTGCCCGTAGACTCATTCTATTCCACTGGAAGTCTGATAAGGCTCCTTCATATATACAATGGTTAAAGGAGGTGCTTTTCTTTTTACCACTGGAAAAATGTAGATACAGAGTTCTCTCATCACAACAAAGATTCTCTGTCACTTGGAACCCATTTATTGACTATATAAAAATTTATTTTCCAGATGTGTGACATACATTTTTTTTGTTTTGTTTTGTTTTGTTTCTCTTTACATGAGCCTCGGGTGGGGAGGGAGGGGGGCTTCTTCCTTTTTTCTTTTTTCTTTTTTTTGACTTTGCGCTTTATTTTTTATGTATAATCGCAACATTTTCATTTTGTATTGTGACCATGATTTGTGTAAAGCAATTAAATTTAAAAAGTCAAATAAAAAAATAAAAAAATAAGATGCAGGGCCCAATTTCCTCAAAACCTTCCTTGATAATGCGGGATGGAAGGATATCAAGCATAGAATTTGAGCTTCTCGATCGTTCAATTAATCCCTTAAGAGTAGGGAGTGATAACACCTCAAAGTGAGAAAAGGTCGACATGAATCCTAAAACCGGAACAGGATTCAACACAAGAGAGTGAGGGTGTGAAGCCTTCAGTAATTAAACTTTTCCAATAAAATGATTAATAAATTGCTCAGGCCGATCCAGGACAGGGTTTTATCACTAAATTACAAATTTTGAATAACATTCAGGGGTTGTGGCTGTTAGTCTCAATAATATCTGTTAGGAAAGCTGCTTTAGCTGCCTTAACACAGTTCTGGTACAGAGAGCGGCTCCTACAAAGAATGCCATAGGATATCTGAAGCCTATCTTTCTTGGTTAGATTTGAACAGTTTACAGGTCTGAGTAAGTATGAATAAATATTGTATTCTGTTTTGGAAAATATGGAATTCAGAATTTCTAAACCTAAATTTATCAGACAAGAAGAGAGTTTTCATGGCATTTCAAGCACAGTCAAAATGTTTACCACTGTGTGAAAGAGCTGTGCCCCAGCATGCCTTCTTATAACTGTTGCCAATCCAGACATCCACATTCATTTACCAAAAAACAACAATATCTATTGATCATCTATTGAACATCTATCTATGAAGTTGAACTTTGAACTTTGCTAATAAGAGTGTCAGAACTAAAAACAGTAAATATTTTCTCAAATGTTTGTTTTGCTATCATTTTTCCCCTTTGTGCCTTCAGATGTCCAACAGCAGCATGCTTTTGAGGAAGAGGAGATTTTTACCGACCAGCAGGTCTGTAACCAGGAGAGGAACTCCAGTCTGGACCAGAAGGACCCAGAGCCTCCACAGATTAAAGAGGAACAGGAGGAAGCCTGCAGCAGTCAGGAGGGAGAGCAGCTTGGACTGAAGCAGGAGGCTGATGTCTTCATGGTGACACCCGCTTACGAGGAAAGTTCCCACAGTGAACCAGAACCAAACAGTGAGCAGCTCCTTCCTCACAGCTCTCCGGAAGCAGAGAGCCGAGATCATGAAGGAAATCGGCATGTGCACTCAGGATCTACTAGAAATGCAGAGCTGAAGAAGAGACACAGAAAGAGAAGTCGCAGTCAGAGAGTAGACAACACTCCTGTGTCAGCGGGTCAAAGTAGAAAGGACACAAAGAACAAGTCTGTACAATGTGACGTGTGTGGAAAAACTTTGCAGAATAAATACATGACTACACATCTAAGACTTCACACAGGTGAGAAGCCGTATTCTTGTAGCACCTGTGGGAAAAGATTTGCTGACCCATCAGTGTTCAAAATACACAAGAGAATTCACACAGGTGAGAAACCGTATTCCTGTAGCACGTGTGGGAAAAGATTTGCCCAGAGGATACACTTAAAGAAGCACAAGAATTCATACTGGTTAAAATGTTCATACTTATAAAATGTGGGAAAACCGTGAGTCATTGGTGAACACCTGAGATGATCCATATTAAAGTCAATATTTTAGATCCACAACAGTAAAGACATCTCGGGGTTGTTTGTTCAGTTTATTAACATATTCTTTTATTTACAAGAAAACTTTAATCTTACATTTCACCAAGGTTAAGGTTCAGTGTGCTCCTGTTCTGCTGGTTCATTGTTAAATTTCATTGATTTAAGTGTTGTTCATGTGTTTTTAAGGTTTATTAAGATTTTAAGATTTTTTTCTCACAAAGATGTAATCTCAAATGTGTGAAAGCAGCATAACAGAGTGCTCTGCCTTATTTTACACAAGTTTTTCTTTGTTTCTGACAGTGGTGTTCTATCAGGACAAGCTTGCACTGTCAAATTTAAAACAATACTGATAAATTAAAATGTGCCAAAATAAAGCAATGTCTCTCCTTTAATTTCAGACAGCGCTATCATAAAGCTCCTCACCTTCATTTAATATTTAATCTATTTACATTACTGCCATCTTGTGGCTGCAGGTGGTTATTGTCACTGAAAGCTGTTCTTCTTTCATGTGTAGTACTCAATTTAAAATATTACTGCTTACCTTCAAAACTATTCATAAATTAGCTCAGAGTTATCTTAGTGAACGTCTTAGGCCACATTCTCCTGCTAGAACACTTAGATCTGCTATGAACTACTTCTGGCGCAAGCTAGAGGGGTGACCATGCATTTGCTCTGGCTGCCCCCGTACTGTGGAATAACCTCCCTCTCGGTATCTGCGCCTCTCATTCTATTGCATTGTTTAAATCACGACTGAAGAACCACTTATTCAATCTTGCTTTTCCTTGTAGTTAACATTTCACTTGTGATTTTACATTATGTACTTTTATGCTTATTTTAATTCTTTGTTTGATATGTATCTGCTGCTTCTCCTATGTATCAGTGACAGCCATCTGCTTGCATACCTAGTACTTGCTTTAGTCCTATTTCTATTTACCTTTCTTTTATTCTCTATGTCTACTTGTTAAGCACCTTGGTATACCCTTGGTTTTTAGGTGTGCTTTATAAGTAAAGTTTATTATTATCATTATTGTTATTATTATTAAAATATTTAATATTTAAAAATTTGCCTATTTTACTTCATCTCATATGTCATTGTACTAAATTTGAGCAACCCAAAGCTTAATGCAGATTGCTTTTAACAACTGGTTAAATTAATGGTCTGGAGCACAGGCTGTTGTTGATCAGGGCAATCTAAAGAATCATCTAAACATTTTGTGTCAGCAAGGGGTGGGGAAGCCATTCACCAGAGCATAGCTTAACTGCTGCTGATGTGGGCTGGCCTTCTCCACACGCTCTTCAAGGCTGCCGTGTTTTCTGAAAATTTCTAAGATTTGAATCTCTTCCATTTATAAGCCTGCGATTAACCGCACGACTCAGGTCCGCGTGAAACCCGCGCGACCGTGCTCGCGTGAACCCGCGCAGCTAAGGAGCCGTCGCTCGCTTTTGTTTAAATACTTTGCGCTGCCAGCAGCGAAGTCCAGTCTGTCAAACTCTGACGCACTCTTAGTTGCTTAGGAACCCATGATAACAACAACAGTCGGCGTCACAGATCACGTGTTCTACTCCGCACTTACTCACACAAACACACTCAACACAACAACAACAACACAAAATAGGCCTATAACTTTCTCCAGCCTGCGTGAACCCGCACGGCCATTGAGCTCCTGGACTCGCGTGTACCCGCGCAGTCACTGAGGTTCACCTGCCCGCGTGAAACCGCACGGCTCAGGTCCGCGTGAAACCCACGCGACCATGCTCGCGTGAACCCGCGCAGCTACAGCGCTCTCCTTTCTACAGTACTTACTTGGTGTCGCTTTTGCATTAATCTCGAATCCCGTCAATCATCATCCAGCGAGGAGAAAAAAACAGACAGCTAATCCACCGGCCCGATGACGAATTCTCACGTCTCGGGACATTACTACAGGAATTTCTATAAGTCCTGGCTGACGTCTTTCGGTGTATCTCTTTTTCCCCTCGGTGAATGTCAATTCTAGGGATCCGGCTCGAAACAAACAAAGCCTTTTACAACCTCCTGAAGATGACACATCCTATCACTACACAATCGATTATACACCCCTATGTATATGGCATCAATATTTCTAAGCATAAATGACAATCACAATACAAAAACCTAACAGCATATCTGCCCTTTGGTTTCACCTGCACAAGTGCTGAGGTAGGTCTCCCTGCACAATCGTTTTTCCCTTCGTCAAAGGCAGCGCTGGGCTCTTCAAATCACGGACAAACAGTATCCCACATTCTTGATTTTTAGTTCACAAACACTTCTTGTAATGGCTAACTACTCCTGACATTTTGGAGATATACATACTATACTATACTTTATACAGTAAAGTTACAGCGGGATACAAATAACATCAAGCTGATCGTGACGATTTGTTCCCCCAGTTCAAATCACGGACAAACAGTATCCCACAGCTGGTTATGTTTTTAAACCCATTTTGCACAGAGAGACATTTTTTTGAAAAATGTATTGATCGCAATGTTGAATATTATTACACAGGAAAAAAAACAAGTACACGTAAAATAATCACATCGTGACGCCTCTGCCTTTGTAAATAGAGGGACAGTAACTGCGTGCGTCTATGTAAGCATGTAAAACCTGCAGATAGTCAGATTAACAGTATTTTTGTCTCTATCTGCCATTCTGCAATTCATCTCATGTAAACAATAACGTGGCGCACAGCGTGACGTGAAAAAAGGCACATACCTTTGACGTTGCGTGACGAACTCTGTATTCCTCGTCCACACATAAACGCAAAAAATGAGTTTTCAGTGATTCGAAATGCCGTTTACGTCTGAACGAAAAAGTTGCGTTTTCAAAAATACCCGTGTAGGTGCGGACGTAGCGTAACAGAGTTAGTAGTTTATTTTATTACTACCTGTAATTTATTGCAGTTTACTTGTATTTGCTTGATTGTTTACTAAATGTTTGAGGTGTGAAATAAACCGCAATGGAGCAAAATATGGGTGTGTGTGGTTGGAGGATGTGTGCACGCGGGCTGGGGGGGGACATTTTTCTTGTACAACAAAGGCCCAGCAAAAAAAGTTTGGGAACCACTGGACTAGAAAGACAGAGCAGATTTCTCCTGTTTTGGCTTCCCTTCATTCCCTTCATACAAACCTCTTCTACTGTGACAGGTGTGAAGGAAAAGGTATCAGTAACCAGGAACTACGAGCAGAGTTGTGTGCAAGAGGTTTACCATCAGATACTGTGCTGAACAAAGAACAAGAAGCAACAAAGTGTTTGTTAAAGCAACATTTCAGTTTTGTCTGACACAGGAGTGGAGTCGATATTTAAGTGAGGAGGTAGCTCTGAGGAGTCACAGCTGGCAGAGACACTTTATAGTTTGCCAAAACCTCCTACGGTCGTTTGGACTGTCAGTCGTTAAAGTAAAAAATAGTCACATTGGATCTTGATGATGGAGGCAGTAATCCGATTACACAGCTAATGAAAACGCAGCCAATCGGCATCAGAGCCAGACTTCCTGCCCAGGCCTGGTTTCTCTCATGTAGGAGATCGGCCGGTACTGAACCAAACCAGGCCTGTCCCGACCTTTCACCCTGACCTGGCAAAAAGGGGCGTGTCTGTCCACAAAGTCGACACAACTCTCCTGTAAATATTCCCAAACTGACATTGTCAGCCTGTTTAATACGACCCCAGTTAAAACTGATGCGGGGCTCGGAGCGTGAGATTTTAGATTCTCACAGCACCAACTATGCAGTGATCACTCAGGTCGTTGGCAAAAACTACAGATGTGGAAAGCTTACGCAGCAGAAAGAGAGAGAGAGAGAGGGGGAGAGAGAGAGAGAGAGAGTGAGTGAGTTAGTTAGTTTTGAGATGTGAGACATTTGTGACGTTTCGTTGGCCTTCGATGCTTGTCCCCTCCGGGGGAAGATGGCGGTCGACTGGACCAGCGCAGACATGCTGCAGGACCGGATGCACTGTCTACACCGGCTCTCTCTCACCCTTTACCCGCCCCTGTTGCTTGTCTTGTGTTTCTATGGTGTGTTGATAGTCATGTGCTTTTTGTGCTGAGGTGTTTTTTTCTGTTCTCAAACTGTTCTCCCACTAGGAGCTCAGTCTGAGTGGAGTTTTTTCTCCTCCTCTCACCTCATGTTATGTATTTTCGTTGTTTTTTCCCATCAGCCTACCTCTCTGACATGTCTTCCCAATGTGATGTTTGTGTAAGTTTGGTCAGAAGGTTCCTTTGTAAGTGCGCATGCGCCATTAGTGTGCTGCCTGCTGTAACCCTGATTTCCTTCGGGATTAATAAAGTATTCTGATTCTGATGATTCTGAAGTCTCAACAGCAGAGAGAGCGGGAGAGAAGGAGAGGAGAAGAGGCAGAAGACAGAATAAATCCAGCTTTGTGTCTTTTTTCCATTCTAGCTGAAGTCCGGGACAAACTGTGTTCCCTTTCAGCTCAATGCGAAACACGTAATATTTTCTCTGAATACGAGACGATTCCGTTTTTTACAGGACGGTTGGCAACTCTACTAACTAACCTTATGAATAGAATAAAGTTCACTATCAGTAACATCATAGCACCCACCCAGCTGTATAGAAACTCCGTCACGCTAGCTAGTACGCAGTACGAGTTATTGTAACTGACTGTAAAAGTCAGCATAACGAAAATAAACTCCACCTAAACTTGGTTTATATCTGACCCAGATAGACTGCAGGTCATAACTTCTCACCTGAAGTTCAGTTCACCTGACACTCGGACCGGCGGCCGCCTCGGGTCTCTGCTCCTCCAGGGTTGCCGACCCCTGCTCTAAAGCATCTGATTTGGATTCCTGAGATCAAATATATTTTCCTTTGGCTTTGTTTTCTTCCCATTTGTGGCTTTAATGTAGTGTTACATCCTGTTTGTTTGCTTCCATCTGTACACATGTCCAGATTCACTGTTATGTTTCTATTCTTACATTGCTGTGTGATCACTGTTCCCTCTGCTGACTGATGTGACCTTTTGTATCTTACACTGATACTTGTCATATTTGTATCTGCGCCTAAAAGATAAAAAGTTTTCCATGCTAAAACACAGCTCCACCTCCTGCAGTTCTCCCTCTGAACCACTAGATGTCTCTGTTATCTAAATGAAGACGTGCAGCACAGCAACCACAGCAGCGCTCAGATCACACGTGTCTTGTTATTATGTATAAAAGCATGAAACAGGTGAGACAGGTGGGATCAATATTAATGTTGTGGAAATATATGAAAAAGCAACAGAAGAGTGAAAACATTTCGTGTTTCTAGAAAGATCTTTCAGCTCATAGCTGCTCACAGACTGTATTTACAAGTGACAAACTGCAACTCTACAGTACATCTACAGTGTATATCAAATATATTCTGTATTCAAATCTATTGACTGATGTTTGAAAGTCTTTCCAGGTGAGTTTGATCCAGGAGGGTCTGAAGCCAGAGTCAGACAGAGACTGTGCAGAGACTGTAGAAGGACAGAGCAGCAGCAGAGCCGTCCAGATACACTGAGATCCTCTGTCAGATCCAGAGGGACACACAGGGATGATGCTGGACTCTACATTGTGTCTGACAGTGGAGCTGTTCTCAGAGCAGTTCACTCTGCAGCACTGACAGTCATCTGCACTTCATTCCTCTGTCAGTCACTGCTGGATGAAGCTCTCCTCTCCACCTCCCAGTAACATGGCCCAGTCAGAGCGTCTCTACACACAAGCTGCTGCTGCTTCAACCTCTCTGGATCATCAGGACACAGCTCCTCCTCTCTCAGCACACACACCGTCCTGTTTACCATCATCAGCTCCACCTGCAGAGACAAGAAGGAAGAGCAGAGGAGATAAACGAGTGTTTCCAGAGACTCTTCATCAGCTGTCAGTCAGTGATGCAGCACATCCAGTATAAAGAGCAGCAGGGACTTCAGTGCTGGGACTGTACTAGGACTCATTGTTGCTTCACTTTTTCTAATCTTTGGATTTTTATTGAAGTTGATGAAAATGTTTTTCCCTCCTAGTTTGAGTTTGGACTTTCATTCATTAGAAGAACCTTGGTGTGTCCACTCTGAGCTCTGTAGGAACCCCAACAACAAGCCCAACAATCCAGATGGACGGTTCCAGCTGTTAACTGGAGGAATTCCATCCAAACATCTGCTCTCACTAAATTCTTCCTCACCTACAGACTGTGTTCTTCACTGCTTTAAACTTGGAAATGAATGCAGTCATTGGTCTGCGTGCTGCTCTGTTCAGAGAGCTGATTGGCTGTTGACAGTGTTTGATCAGAGTGCGTTAGCCGTTACTATGGTGACCACAAAGGTCAGAAACAGGAAGTGTTTGTGTCCAATCCTGAAGCCTGTCACCATTCTCCTCTCACAGCTTCACTGAGAAGCTGCAGCTTTACAGGAAACACTGGATCTTTGTTTCATGCTGACTGTGTTTAGTACAATACTGCTGACAGCACCACCCACTCACTCCATCACTCTACTGACCCCAGAGTCTCCAGTCTGTAGTCTGGACTCTGCTGAAGATCAGACAGCTGCTTCACTCCTGAATCCTGCAGCTTGTTGTTGTATCTCAGGTCCAGCTCTCTCAGATGGGAGGGGTTGGACTTCAGTGCTGCTGCCAGATAATCACAGCTGATCTTTGACAAACCACAGCGACTCAATCTGTATAAAGAATGAAAGATGTAAGATTATTAGACAAAGTGCTTGAAATCATTCAGTGTTTCATCATCTGTTCAGAGCTGAAGAAGGTTCAGAATGTAGAAGTTTAGAAAATGGAAACTCCAAACAGCTGAAGCCAACAGGAAGCAGCTTCAAACAGGAAACTGTGCAGAGTTTCAGACTATATGTCCTGATGCAGCCAGTTGGATTTTGGAGATTTGAATCTCTGTTCTGTGACTAAGTCCTTGAATCATTTCTTCCAGTTGGTCCAACAAGACAGACTAAGTGTTGGACATGTGTTGTGGCTCCATTAGGGGAGCTTCTAAATGTGATGTGATGGCCCCTCTGGGTCTGTCAGGTCACAGCACTAAAGAAAGCTCAAACTGGGCACACAGTTGTTCCAGTCTGGACCAAAGACTCTATACTGGGACTGAGGGACTGCTTTGACTGCACCCACTGGGACTTTTTAAAGGCTCATGTTCTCACTTAGATCATTGATTTCTACTGACATTTCTTTCTGGGGAAAATGGGGATTACTTTGAAAACAGGAAGTATTTTCCCCAATAAGCAGCCCTGGATTAGTAAATCACTCCAACATGTTCTCAGGCAGAAGAAGCTGTCTTGTTATGAGGGAGAGAAGAAAAAGATTGAGGCACAGAAACGTGTTGAAAGAGAGATAAAGCAGCTAAAATCAGGTGTAAAAGTAAAGCAGAGGATGAGCTGAATAAAGGACACTCAAGGCTGGCTTGGAAAGGAATGAAGTCCATGGTGGGGATGCAGAACAAGGAGCAAAGATGAATGTGATGCTGAATCAGCAGAAGACTTGGACTCATTGAATTCCAGCTTTGATATCATTGATTTCAATGAAGAGCTTTGTGATTGTAGCAAAGGGCTGGTAGCTCTGAGAGTCCCACTGATGAGGTGTTTGTGTGGAAATCTCTTAGTGGGACCAAAGAGAGAAAAAGCCCTGGTCCTGATGCTGTGGGAGGGAAATGATTGAAGTGTGCTGTGAGGAACTGACTGGGAGATTTTCACACATTTTCCAGTCCTCCTTGGAACAACAGGAAGTTCCCAGCATATGGAAACAAAGGTTAAGTGTCCTATGGCACTCAGTGATGATGGTGCTGTGGCCCCACCACCTCCACCTCTTTGTAAAGGAACTAAGTGTAATCTGAAGCTTCAAATGGAACTAAGACTTCCTCCACTAGGTGGCAGTGTCTGATGAGAAAGTGTTAGTGGAGCTGGCCTGGAGTCAGAAACAGGAAGATGCAGGATTTGGGCTGAAATGGGGAAAAGTGGTTCGCAGTAGTGCCTTAAAGCAAGAAGGTTGTAGGTTGAAGCTTGTTGGCCTTTCTGTGGAGGTTGGATGTTCTCCCACAGTCCAATGAAATGCTGCTTAGGTTCATTGGTGCTTCTAAATTGGCTGTAGGTGTGGATGTGAGAGAGTGCTTCTCTCTCTCTCTGTTGGCCCTGTGATGGACTGCTCACCTGTGCAGGTGGACCACGCCTCTCGCCCTATGACAGCTAGGGCACAGGCTGCAGCCCTGTGAGCCTCAGCTGAATAAACAGTTAGCAAAAATGATCCATAGATGGCCTGAAATCCCCAGTTAGCAGTTTGGTAGATAGCTATGACATGCTAATCCCATCCAGCAGCTGTATTCTACCTGTAAGCTGATCCCTGCTGAGCCAAAGCACTTTTTCAGATACAAATGACAACCTTTAATAGAAACCTATTGGTCAGCATCTTATTAGCCTGCTGTTAGCTTCATTCCACAGAAAACTGAGAGAAACTAACAGAGTTGATAAAGAATAAAGAGAAATGTGCTGATTTAAAGCCTTTGAAGTGCTTCAGATGATCTCTGTCCACTTCTGTCCACTCATTCATTCATGTAAGCTTCTAATGCAGCTTTGATCTTCACAGTCTGCTTCATGAAACTCATTCTAACCCTGAATGTCAGAGTGTTCCTCCTTCTCTTTCCCATCATTCATGCTGGCAGTGGAGGAGATTTGGATGTTGGACTGTGTTTTGGATGATGTGTGTATGTTTGTGTTGGACTGCTGTCTGTAAAGCAAACACACATTTTGCTTTGGATTTCAGTGTCACACAGACTTTAAGGTGGAATGAAGAGTTGGAGAGTTTCACAGAGAATTATCCAGTGGAGGATTTTTCTTCTTCTTTGAAGGTTTGAAATGTGAACATTGTTCTGCTGCAGTCAATGGACTAAACCAGAGAAGAAGAAAACAGACTTTACCATGAAGATCCTCAGTGTGGATCAGTATAATATCAGCCTGATGTCTGCAGTTTAGTGTCAGCACAACTTTCACATCATATTCATCTCAGCACAACTAAAACATGCTGACTGACCTCAGAGTTTCAAGTCCACATCCTGGACTCTCCAGGAAACCACACAGATGCTTCACTCCTGAATCCAGCAGGTTGTTGTCGCTCAGGTCCAGCTCTCTCAGATGGGAGGGGTTGGACTTCAGTGCTGCTGCCAGATAATCACAGCTGATCTCTGACAAACCACAGTCCCACAATCTGTATAAAGAATGAAAGATGTAAGTTTATTAGACAAAGTGCTTGAAATCATTCAGTGTTTCATCATCTGTTCAGAGCTGAAGAAGGTTCAGAATGTAGAAGTTTAGAAAATGGAAACTCCAAACAGCTGAAGCCAACAGGAAGCAGCTTCAAACAAACACAACAAGAGAAAAAACTCTGAATGTTTCACATTAAAGTCGTACATTTCTCATAAAAACAGGACAAAGACTTGAAAAAGTCGTGTTTTTCCTTCCAGGAACCACATGGCTTCACTTTTAAAGGTGAAGTGTGAAAGAAATGGACATATTTGAAGTCCAACACCTTTTTCCAGTCACATTGTTAAAGCAGACAAACTACAAGCTCATTTTCATTCCAACAAGTCATCTTCTGACCTGGACTAACAACACTGGTCTCTATGTGCAGCTGGCTGTGAGACCAGTGCTCAGGGAGCGTCTACAAAGTGCAACACTGAAAGAACATCACACACTCATTTGCTTCCAGCACTTTCACACAAACATCTACTGTCATTATTGTCACCAAACTCTGTGGATCCTTTATTGCAAATTCAAATGGGATCAAATGGTCAGACAAAAGAGGGTTATGAGGAAATAGGATGAAATGTTGTGTATTAGCAGCAAGTTATTGAATCATTTTCCTCCGAAACCAAACAAAATGATTGACAAACATGTTTTTACAAACTCAGTGTTGGACTTGGATCAGCAGGATAAGCTGATGTTTAAAGGCATTTGAGTCTCGCTGTATGAGAGTCCAGTTATTCCTCAATATTTATGGATGATGTTCTTTCAGTGTTGCACTTTGTAGACGCTCCCTGAGCCTCACAGCCAGCTGCACATGGACCAGCTGACATTACCCAGCATTAGAGGTGGCTGTAAAAAAATGGATTTTCCTATTTAAATGGTTTTAATTTGAATAAAGCGATGTTGATTCATTCAATCCTGAATGGATTTTTAATATAAATGTATTTTGCCAGAATCTCAGGTTAAAGCTCCCAAAAGTATTTCAACAACAAGCAAACAGGTAAAACAGTAAATGAGAGCAGCTAAACACACAAAGATGGAAACACAGAGCGTGGATCGTTCACTCGACGGCACGTACACGGACACGCCGTCGGGGCTGAAAGTGGACAGCTCACAGATCCTGAAGCTGCAGGTTTCATCTGTCTCCAACCAAAACTGAGTGAACCAGCAGCAAAAGAAGATCCAAACTACGCTTTACGTTTGATGAACATCGTCATGAATTCTCTCTGACTTTGACCTTTACTTCCTGCACAGCTCTCTCTCTCTCAGTGTACTTCAAGAACAGTTTACCTTCAAAAATCTGTTTTCTGCATTATTCACTGCTTATTACGCACCAGTCTGCTGTTGTGTTCACTGCTGTCGGCCTCCGAAAACAAAGCCTCATTTCTGCTGTTCAATACTGAAGAAATTGAAACCTTTTAAAATGATGACAGATTACAAACTCTCAGCTGTGTCTGTAATCAAACCTCTGTAACTTTGCTTCACTTCAGCAGCATCAGCTCATGTTCACATGTTGATTCATGGTTTGCTTCAGTTTTTGATCGACTGCAGAATATTTTGAAGGTTATCTGCTATAAAAAGCCAGAAGAGGAAAATCTGCTTCATGTGTTCTGTTTGACCCTCAGTGACTTTGACACAAAGGCCTCTGCTGTGATGATCACACCTCTGATCAAGTCTCACAGTGTCAGCTTTGTTTTTATACATATGGATATGTGCTGATAAATGATCAGAATTAGAATATTTCCCACTGTCTGCTGTGTGCCGTGACCTTTGACCTGCTAAAGACAGTCAGCTGTGGATTATTCATTGTTGTGTCTGATACTTAGAACTGTGAGGAAGAACACTACACAGTTAATCAGGGTCCCCTCTCTCTGAATCAGGAAAGGTGGGCAGGCCGCGTGTGGGCCGCGGGCCATACGTTGAGTCTCACTGTTTGAAATGTGAACATTGTTCTGCTGCAGTCAATGGACTAAACCAGAGAAGAAGAAAACAGACTTTACCATGAAGATCCTCAGTGTGGATCAGTATAATATCAGCCTGATGTCTGCAGTTTAGTGTCAGCACAACTTTCACATCATATTCATCTCAGCACAACTAAAACATGCTGACTGACCTCAGAGTTTCAAGTCCACATCCTGGACTCTCCAGGAAACCACACAGATGCTTCACTCCTGAATCCTGCAGGTTGTTGTCGCTCAGGTCCAGCTCTCTCAGATGGGAGGGGTTGGACTTCAGTGCTGCTGCCAGATAATCACAGCTGATCTCTGACAAACCACAGTCCCACAATCTGTATAAAGAATGAAAGATGTAAGTTTATTAGACAAAGTGCTTGAAATCATTCAGTGTTTCATCATCTGTTCAGAGCTGAAGAAGGTTCAGAATGTAGAAGTTTAGAAAATGGAAACTCCAAACAGCTGAAGCCAACAGGAAGCAGCTTCAACCAGGAAACTGTGCAGAGTTTCAGACTATATGTCCTGATGCAGCCAGTTGGATTTTGGAGATTTGAATCTCTGTTTTGTGACTAAGTCCTTGAATCATTTCTTCCAGTTGGTCCAACAAGACAGACTAAGTGTTGGACATGTGTTGTGGCTCCATTAGGGGAGCTTCTAAATGTGATGTGATGGCCCCCCGGGTCTGTCAGGTCACACGACTGAAGAGAGCTCAAACTGGGCACACAGTGGTTCCAGTCTGGACCAAAGACTCTATACTGGGACTGAGGGACTGCTTTGACTGCACCCACTGGGACTTTTTAAAGGTGCATGTTCTCACTTAGATCATCGATTTCTACTGACATTTCTTTCTGGGGAAAATGGGGATTACTTTGGAAACAGGAAGTATTTTCCCCAATAAGCAGCCCTGGATTAGTAAATCACTCCAACATGTTCTCAGGCAGAAGAAGCTGTCTTGTTATGAGGGAGAGAAGAAAAAGATTGAGGCACAGAAACGTGTTGAAAGAGAGATAAAGCAGCTAAAATCAGGTGTAAAAGTAAAGCAGAGGATGAGCTGAATAAAGGACACTCAAGGCTGGCTTGGAAAGGAATGAAGTCCATGGTGGGGATGCAGAACAAGGAGCAAAGATGAATGTGATGCTGAATCAGCAGAAGACTTGGACTCATTGGATTCCAGCTTTGATATCATTGATTTCAATGAAGAGCTTTGTGATTGTAGCAAAGGGCTGGTAGCTCTGAGAGTCCCACTGATGAGGTGTTTGTGTGGAAATCTCTTAGTGGGACCAAAGAGAGAAAAAGCCCTGGTCCTGATGCTGTGGGAGGGAAATGATTGAAGTGTGCTGTGAGGAACTGACTGGGAGATTTTCACACATTTTCCAGTCCTCCTTGGAACAACAGGAAGTTCCCAGCATATGGAAACAAAGGTTAAGTGTCCTATGGCACTCAGTGATGATGGTGCTGTGGCCCACCACCTCCACCTCTTTGTAAAGGAACTAAGTGTAATCTGAAGCTTCAAATGGAACTAAGACTTCCTCCACTAGGTGGCAGTGTCTGATGAGAAAGTGTTAGTGGAGCTGGCCTGGAGTCAGAAACAGGAAGATGCAGGATTTGGGCTGAAATGGGGAAAAGTGGTTCGCAGTAGTGCCTTAAAGCAAGAAGGTTGTAGGTTGAAGCTTGTTGGCCTTTCTGTGGAGGTTGGATGTTCTCCCACAGTCCAATGAAATGCTGCTTAGGTTCATTGGTGCTTCTAAATTGGCTGTAGGTGTGGATGTGAGAGAGTGCTTCTCTCTCTCTCTGTTGGCCCTGTGATGGACTGCTCACCTGTGCAGGTGGACCACGCCTCTTGCCCTATGACAGCTAGGGCACAGGCTGCAGCCCTGTGAGCCTCAGCTGAATAAACAGCAAAAATGATCCATAGATGGCCTGAAATCCCCCAGTTAGCAGTTTGGTAGATAGCTATGACATGCTAATCCCATCCAGCAGCTGTATTCTACCTGTAAGCTGATCCCTGCTGAGCCAAAGCACTTTTTCAGATACAAATTACAACCTTTAATAGAAACCTATTGATCAGCATCTTATTAGCCTGCTGTTAGCTTCATTCCACAGAAACTGAGAGAAACTAACAGAGTTGATAAAGAATAAAGAGAAATGTGCTGATTTAAAGCCTTTGAAGTGCTTCAGATGATCTCTGTCCACTTCTGTCCACTCATTCATTCATGTAAGCTTCTAATGCAGCTTTGATCTTCACAGTCTGCTTCATGAAACTCATTCTAACCCTGAATGTCAGAGTGTTCCTCCTTCTCTTTCCCATCATTCATGCTGGCAGTGGAGGAGATTTGGATGTTGGACTGTGTTTTGGATGATGTGTGTATGTTTGTGTTGGACTGCTGTCTGTAAAGCAAACACACATTTTGCTTTGGATTTCAGTGTCACACAGACTTTAAGGTGGAATGAAGAGTTGGAGAGTTTCACAGAGAATTATCCAGTGGAGGATTTTTCTTCTTCTTTGAAGGTTTGAAATGTGAACATTGTTCTGCTGCAGTCAATGGACTAAACCAGAGAAGAAGAAAACAGACTTTACCATGAAGATCCTCAGTGTGGATCAGTATAATATCAGCCTGATGTCTGCAGTTTAGTGTCAGCACAACTTTCACATCATATTCATCTCAGCACAACTAAAACATGCTGACTGACCTCAGAGTTTCAAGTCCACATCCTGGACTCTCCAGGAAACCACACAGATGCTTCACTCCTGAATCCTGCAGCTTGTAGTTCTCACTCAGGTCCAGCTGTCTCAGATGGGAGGGGTTGGACTTCAGTGCTGCTGCCAGATAATCACAGCTGATCTCTGACAAACCACAGTCGCTCAATCTGTATAAAGAATGAAAGATGTAAGTTTATTAGACAAAGTGCTTGAAATCATTCAGTGTTTCATCATCTGTTCAGAGCTGAAGAAGGTTCAGAATGTAGAAGTTTAGAAAATGGAAACTCCAAACAGCTGAAGCCAACAGGAAGCAGCTTCAAACAAACACAACAAGAGAAAAAACTCTGAATGTTTCACATTAAAGTCGTACATTTCTCATAAAAACAGGACAAAGACTTGAAAAAGTCGTGTTTTTCCTTCCAGGAACCACATGGCTTCACTTTTAAAGGTGAAGTGTGAAAGAAATGGACATATTTGAAGTCCAACACCTTTTTCCAGTCACATGATTAAAGCAGACAAACTACAAGCTCATTTTCATTCCAACAAGTCATCTTCTGACCTGGACTAACAACACTGGTCTCTATGTGCAGCTGGCTGTGAGACCAGTGCTCAGGGAGCGTCTACAAAGTGCAACACTGAAAGAACATCACACACTCATTTGCTTCCAGCACTTTCACACAAACATCTACTGTCATTATTGTCACCAAACTCTGTGGATCCTTATTGCAAATTCAAATGGGATCAAATGGTCAGACAAAAGAGGGTTATGAGGAAATAGGATGAAATGTTGTGTATTAGCAGCAAGTTATTGAATCATTTTCCTCCGAAACCAAACAAAATGATTGACAAACATGTTTTTACAAACTCAGTGTTGGACTTGGATCAGCAGGATAAGCTGATGTTTAAAGGCATTTGAGTCTCGCTGTATGAGAGTCCAGTTATTCCTCAATATTTATGGATGATGTTCTTTCAGTGTTGCACTTTGTAGACGCTCCCTGAGCCTCACAGCCAGCTGCACATGGACCAGCTGACATTACCAGCATTAGAGGTGGCTGTAAAAAAATGGATTTTCCTATTTAAATGGTTTTATTTGAATAAAGCGATGTTGATTCATTCAATCCTGAATGGATTTTTAATATAAATGTATTTTGCCAGAATCTCAGGTTAAAGCTCCCAAAAGTATTTCAACAACAAGCAAACAGATAAAACAGTAAATGAGAGCAGCTAAACACACAAAGATGGAAACACAGAGCGTGGATCGTTCACTCGACGGCACGTACACGGACACGCCGTCGGGGCTGAAAGTGGACAGCTCACAGATCCTGAAGCTGCAGGTTTCATCTGTCTCCAACCAAAACTGAGTGAACCAGCAGCAAAAGAAGATCCAAACTACGCTTTACGTTTGATGAACATCGTCAGGAATTCTCTCTGACTTTGACCTTTACTTCCTGCACAGCTCTCTCTCTCTCAGTGTACTTCAAGAACAGCTTCAAAAATCTGTTTTCTGCATTATTCACTGCTTATTACGCACCAGTCTGCTGTTGTGTTCACTGCTGTCGCTCCGAAAACAAAGCCTCATTTCTGCTGTTCAATACTGAAGAAATTGAAACCTTTTAAAATGATGACAGATTACAAACTCTCAGCTGTGTCTGTAATCAAACCTCTGTAACTTTGCTTCACTTCAGCAGCATCAGCTCATGTTCACATGTTGATTCATGGTTTGCTTCAGTTTTTGATCGACTGCAGAATATTTTGAAGGTTATCTGCTATAAAAAGCCAGAAGAGGAAAATCTGCTTCATGTGTTTCTGTTTGATCCTCAGTGACTTTGACACAAAGGCCTCTGCTGTGATGATCACACCTCTGATCAAGTCTCACAGTGTCAGCTTTGTTTTTATACATATGGATATGTGCTGATAAATGATCAGAATTAGAATATTTCCCACTGTCTGCTGTGTGCCGTGACCTTTGACCTGCTAAAGACAGTCAGCTGTGGATTATTCATTGTTGTGTCTGATACTTAGAACTGTGAGGAAGAACACTACACAGTTAATCAGGGTCCCCTTCTCTGAATCAGGAAAGGTGGGCAGGCCGCGTGTGGGCCGCGGGCCATACGTTGAGTCTCACTGTTTGAAATGTGAACATTGTTCTGCTGCAGTCAATGGACTAAACCAGAGAAGAAGAAAACAGACTTTACCATGAAGATCCTCAGTGTGGATCAGTATAATATCAGCCTGATGTCTGCAGTTTAGTGTCAGCACAACTTTCACATCATATTCATCTCAGCACAACTAAAACATGCTGACTGACCTCAGAGTTTCAAGTCCACATCCTGGACTCTCCAGGAAACCACACAGATGCTTCACTCCTGAATCCTGCAGCTTGTTGTTGACGCTCAGGTCCAGCTCTCTCAGATGGGAGGGGTTGGACTTCAGTGCTGCTGCCAGATAATCACAGCTGATCTCTGACAAACCACAGCCCTCAATCTGTATAAAGAATGAAAGATGTAAGTTTATTAGACAAAGTGCTTGAAATCATTCAGTGTTTCATCATCTGTTCAGAGCTGAAGAAGGTTCAGAATGTAGAAGTTTAGAAAATGGAAACTCCAAACAGCTGAAGCCAACAGGAAGCAGCTTCAAACAAACACAACAAGAGAAAAAACTCTGAATGTTTCACATTAAAGTCGTACATTTCTCATAAAAACAGGACAAAGACTTGAAAAGTCGTGTTTTTCCTTCCAGGAACCACATGGCTTCACTTTTAAAGGTGAAGTGTGAAAGAAATGGACATATTTGAAGTCCAACACCTTTTTCCAGTCACATTATTAAAGCAGACAAACTACAAGCTCATTTTCATGCCAACAAGTCATCTTCTGACCTGGACTAACAACACTGGTCTCTATGTGCAGCTGGCTGTGAGACCAGTGCTCAGGGAGCGTCTACAAAGTGCAACACTGAAAGAACACCACACACTCATTGCTTCCATCATCCAACCTGAAGAGGAAACAGAGACGCCTCCCCTTCAAAGTAAAAGCTGCTCCTTTTGGACACAGTATCAAAGAAAGTCTACAGTATAACATGGAAAAGACGAAGTTTTGGTTTTTTTAAATTGTGCAGAAATGAAACTACACTAGCTCAATTATGTGACAGACATTTCATCCCGTGTCAGTTTGGCCTCATCTGGATTATCCAGCACACACTCTGACCACAGGCCCAGGGGCCACGCACAGCTGGGCTCCATCCAAGAGACAGAAACAAACCAACACAATAATAAAAAGCACCATGTGATCTTCTTACATCTTCAAGACAAACATAGTAAAAACATATTTGTTTCCTGATAAAATGATGTGACAGTAGAACAGAGTAAAGTGGTGGTGTTACAGCCTTTCTCCCCTCTGCTGCCGAGGCTGTTAGTCTCTCCCAAACTCAGCTACAGGACTTCCAAATGAATGAAGCAGCAGAAGTGGCTTTACAAATGAAAGAGGAAGAGGAGAAGAAGAGGAGAGGGAGGCCACCCTGACCATCACTCCAGCTGAAAACATCACACTTCCATTAAAGTTGGTGAGAAAATGTTGAGCAGGATGAGCTGCTGGCTAATCTGGAGGCTGTAGCAGCAGCTCACAGTCCACCGTGGATTTCCACTCATGAAAAAGCTCTGGCTGCTTCATTTCTCATCTCATATCAGAGACTTTAGTGAAGCTGTACTGTGATGCTTCCATATTCAGTGAGGCCTCCAGAATGATTTCAGCTGTTCTGTACACACACTGTGTGCCCTGTATGGCTCAAAGTCTCTGCAGCCTGTTTTTATCTGCTATCATCAGATCTTCATCATCCTCATTCACATCCCTCACACACTCTACAGCCTCATCAGCATGACTTCATCTTCACTGACTGATGGAGCACAACATGAACCTGTGGAGGCTGAAACACTGTCCTGTCAAACATCTCCCCGTCACCACTCCACTTCTGTCAGCCTTTAAATGAACCCTGCTCAAGTCTGTCACTTCTGTTTGGAGCCAAAAGAGGTCAAAGATGATGCCACTACATTCTTGTCTAGAAGATATTAAAGTGTATTTGGTGACACACAAAAAAGGGTCAAGTTTAAGTACAGTTTGGGTCCACACATGTCCAAACCCTGGTGTGTGGGCCTACTTAGTACTGAGAAAAGCCCACTAAAAGAACGCCCACCAGACCAAAGCAATGGTTTGACTTGATCAGCATTAACCCCGCCCCTGACTTTGATGGGTGAAGTTGACAAATAAAATGTATTATGAACAGCGATGCAGGGCCAGGAGTAGCAACGTGAATTAATAAATACATCATTAAATAATTCATTATCAAATTTTAATTCATATGTACATTTTTAATTAATTACTGAAATAAATA